>NC_092096.1:41887587-42120235 GCF_045679555.1 Salvelinus alpinus | reverse complement strand
TAAATGTAAATCTTGTTTTCCGCTCACACTTCAGACCAACGGGAGAATACCATGACCCCATCTCAAAGGCTGGCTGTTTGTTCTAATTGGTTTAGACAAGGGTATTTCCCAAATCGCACTCTATTCCCTATATAGTAGCTACACTATATATGGAATAGGGTGCTATTTGGAAAGCAAACAAGTGAAAAAGAGGTGAAAAAGAGTGAAAAAGAGTACAATTTGAGGTTGGATGGAGATGCTTGCATTCCTATCTAAGGTAGTTTTAACTCAATTAAGATATGTAATCGAGGAAGAATGATCTACTTTATCTCTCTTCTGGTTGAATTTGGTGGCTGGAAGAGAAAGGAATTTCCTCACTGACTATCAATTGGTTTAATGGCTGGACCTTAACATATTTTGTGAGTTAAAGACCTGTCATGGGAATGGCCCAGTTTTGGTGCTGGTAACCGTGTTGTAATAGGATGAATCTACAGGCATTGAATCAGTGAACATAATAGTTAGTAATTACCTTACTTTGATGTAAAGACATGAACCAATTGTACTATGTGACAATGATTCGAATAACAATACAATGTTTTAACTGGTTAAACAAATTGAAAAAGGTTTAAGAAAAATGATAATATAATTACATTTTCCGTTGACAGTTGGTGAATGCTTAAAAACATACAGTTGAAGTCGGACGTTTACACCCACTTAGGTTGGAGTCATTAAAACTCGTTTTTCAACCACTCCACATATTTCTTGTTAACAAACTCTAGTTTTGGCAAGTCGGTTAGGACATCTACTTTCTGCATGACACAAGTAATTTTTCCAACAATCGTTTACAAACAGATTATTTCACTTATACTTCACTGTATCAAAATTCCAGTGGGTCAGAAGTTTACATACACTAAGTTGACTGTGCCTTTAAACAGCTTGGAAAATTCTAGAAAATTATGTCATGGCTTTAGAAGCTTCTGATAGGCTAATTGACATAATTTGAGTCAATTGGAGGTGTACCTGTGGATGTCTTTCAAGACCTATCTTCAAACTCAGTGCCTCTTTGCTTGACATCATGGTTAAATCAAAAGAAATCAGCCAAGACCTCAGACATTTTTTTGTAGACATCCACAAGTCTGGCTCATCCTTGGGAGCAATTTCCAAATGCCTGAAGGTACCACGTTCATCTGTACAAACAATAGTACAAGCAAGTATAATCACCATGGGACCACGCAGCCGTCATACCGCTCAGGAAGGAGACGCGTTCTGTCTCCTAGAGATTAACGTACTTTGGTGCGAAAAGTGCAAATCAATCCCAGAACAACAGCAAAGGACTTTGTGAAGATGCTGGAGGAAACAGCTACAAAAGTATCTATATCCACAGTAAAACGAGTCCTATATCGACATAACCTGAATGTCACGTTCTGACCTTAGTTCCTTTTTTATGTCTTTATTTTGGTTTGGTCAGAGCGTGAGTTGGGGTGGGCATTCTATGTTGTTTTTCTATGTTTTCCATTTCTATGTGTTTGGCCTGGTATGGTTCCCAATCAGAGGCAGCTGTCTATCGTTGTCTCTGATTGAGAACCATACTTAGGTAGCCTGTTCCCACCTGTGTTTGTGGGTAGTTAATTTCTGTTTAGTGTGTGTTGCACCTGATGGAGCTGTTTCGGTTGTCTCTTTGTTGTTTTTGCATTTTAGTGTTCAGTTTTGAATAAACATGACGAACACGTACCACGCTGCGCTTTGGTCTTCACCTTCTTCCACCAACGGCTGTTACACTGAAAGGCCGCTGCTCCAAAAACACCATAAAAAAGCCAGACTACAGTTTGCAACTGCACATGGGGACAAAGATTGTACTTTTTGGAGAAATGTCCTCTTGTTTGAGGAAACAAAAACAGAACTGTTTGGCCTTAATGACCATCGTTATGTTTGGAGGAAAAAGGGGGAGACTTGCAAGCCGAAGAACACCATCCCAACTATTAAGCAGGGGGTGGCAGCATCATGTTGTGGGGGTGCTTTGCTGCAGGAGGGACTGGTACACTTCACAAAATAGATGGCATCATGAGGCAGGAAGCTTATGTGGATGTATTGAAGCAACATCTCAAGACATCAGTCAGGAAGTTAATGCTTGGTCGCAAATGTGTCTTCCAAATGGACAATGACCCCAAGCATACTGCCAAAGTTGTGGCAAAATGGCTTAAGTTGGGTTGAGTTGGTGGTTGAAGATATCCCTCTAGTGGTGTGGGGGCTGTGCTTCGGCAAAGTGGGTGGGGTTATATCCTTCCTGTTTGGCCCTGTCCGGGGGTTTCTTCTGATGGGGCCACAGTGTCTCCTGACCCCTCCTGTCTCAGCCTCCAGTATTTATGCTGCAGTAGTTTATGTGTCGGGGGGCTAGGGTCAGTTGGTTATACCTGGAGTACTTCTCCTATCTTATCCAGTGTCCTGTGTGAATTTAAGTATGCTCTCTCTAATTCTCTCGTTCTCTCTTTCTTTCTTCTCTCTCGGAGAACCTGAGCCCTAGGACCATACGTCACGGCAAACCGGGCATGATGACTCCTTGCTGTCCCCAGTCCGCCTGGCCTTGCTGCTATTCCAGTTTCAACTGTTCTGCCTGCCGTTATGGAACCCCTACCTGTCCCAGACCTGCTGTTTTCAACTCTTAATGATCGGCTATGAAAAGCCAACTGACATTTATTCCTGATTATTATTTGACCATGCTTGTCATTTATGAACATTTTGAAAATCTTGGCTCTCTCTAATTCTCTCCTTCTCTCTTTCTTTCTCTCTCTCGGAGGACCTGAGCCCTTGGACCATACGTCAGGACTACCGGGCATGATGACTCCTTGCTGTCCCCAGTCCACCTGGCCTTGCTGCTATTCCAGTTTCAACTGTTCTGCCTGCGGTTATGGAACCGCCACCTGTCCCAGACCTGCTATTTTCAACTCTTAATGATCGGCTATGAAAAGCCAACTGAAAATTATTCATGATTATTATTTGACCATGCTTGTCACTTATGAACATTTTGAACATCTTGGCATAGTTCTGTTATAATCTCCACCCGGCACAGCCAGAAGAGGACTGGCCACCCCTCATAGCCTGGTTCCTCTCTAGGTTTCTTCCTAGGTTTTGGCCTTTCTAGGGAGTTTTTCCTAGCCACCGTGCTTCTACACCTGCATTGCTTGCTGTTTGGGGTTTTAGGCTGGGTTTCTGTACAGCACTTCGAGATATTAGCTGATGTACGAAGGGCTATATAAAATAAACTTGATTTGATTTGATTTAAGGACAACAAAGTCAAGGTATTGGAGTGGCCATCACAAAGCCCTGACTTCAAATCCTATATAAAATGTGTGGGCAGAACTGAAAACGCGAGTGCGAGCAAGGAGGCCTACAAACCTGACTCAGTTACACCAGCACTGTCAGGAAGAATGGGCCAAATTTCACCCAACTTATTGTGGGAAGCTTCTGGGAGGATACTTGAAAACGTTTGACCCAAGTTAAACAATCAATACTAATTGAATTTATGTAAACTTCTGACCCACTGGGAATGTGATGAAAGAAATAAAAGCTGAAATAAATCCTTCTCTCTACTATTATTCTGACATTTGACATTCTTAAAATAAAGTGGTGATCCTAACTGACCTAAGCCAGGGAATTTTTACTCGGATTAAATGTCAGGAATTGTGAAAAACTGAGTTTAAATGTATTTGGCAAAGGTGTATGTAAACTTCCGACTCCAACTATACACTGTACAGTAAAAAAACTGTCACAGTCACTGTTAAATGGTGCTGTCTTCTACTGCCTCTCTTTGTAGAATTCTAAAAGGTTTCAGAAGTCACAAGGTAAGAGTGTGCATTTGTGCTCAGTTTCTGAGGTTGTCGTGCTTTCTGGATAGAGAATGAACGGAAGGGTGAAACAGACAGATTTAAACGTGTTAACCCTCGCAAGGCTGCAGGCCCAGACGGCATTCCCAGCCGCGTCCTCAGAGCATGCGCAGACCAGCTGGCTGGTGTGTTTACGGACATATTCAATCAATCCTTATCCCAGTCTGCTGTTCCCACATGCTTCAAGAGGGCCACCATTGTTCCTGTTCCCAAGAAAGCTAAGGTAACTGAGCTAAACGACTACCGCCCCGTAGCACTCACTTCCGTCATCATGAAGTGCTTTGAGAGACTAGTCAAGGACCATATCACCTCCACCCTACCGGACACCCTAGACCCACTCCAATTTGCTTACCGACCCAATAGGTCCACAGACGACGCAATCGCAACCACACTGCACACTGCCCTAACCCATCTGGACAAGAGGAATACCCATGTGAGAATGCTGTTCATCGATTACAGCTCAGCATTTAACACCATAGTACCCTCCAAACTCGTCATCAAGCTCGAGACCCTGGGTCTCGACCCCGCCCTGTGCAACTGGGTCCTGGACTTCCTGACGGGCCGCCCCCAGGTGGTGAGGGTAGGTAACAACATCTCCACCCCGCTGATCCTCAACACTGGGGCCCCACAAGGGTGCGTTCTGAGCCCTCTCCTGTACTCCCTGTTCACCCACGACTGCGTGGCCATGCACGCCTCCAACTCAATCATCAAGTTTGCGGATGACACTACAGTGGTAGGCTTGATCACCAACAACGACGAGACGGCCTACAGGGAGGAGGTGAGGGCCCTCGGAGTGTGGTGTCAGGAAAATAACCTCATACTCAACGTCAACAAAACAAAGGAGATGATTGTGGACTTCAGGAAACAGCAGAGGGAGCACCCCCCTATCCACATCGACGGGTCAGTAGTGGAGAAGGTGGAAAGTTTTAAGTTCCTCGGTGTACACATCACGGACAAACTGAACTGGTCCACCCACACAGACAGCGTTGTGAAGAAGGCGCAGCAGCGCCTCTTCAACCTCAGGAGGCTGAAGAAATTCGGCTTGTCACCAAAAGCACTCACAAACTTCTACAGATGCACAATCGAGAGCATCCTGTCGGGCTGTATCACCGCCTGGTACGGCAACTGCTCCGCCCACAACCGTAAGGCTCTCCAGAGGGTAGTGAGGTCTGCAGAACGCATCACCGGGGGCAAACTACCTGCCCTCCAGGACACCTACACCACCCGATGTCACAGGAAGGCAATAAAGATCATCAAGGACAACAACCACCCAAGCCACTGCCTGTTCACCCCGCTATCATCCAGAAGGCGAGGTCAGTACAGGTGCATCAAAGCAGGGACCGAGAGACTGAAAAACAGCTTCTATCTCAAGGCCATCAGACTGTTAAACAGCCACCACTAACATTTAGCGGCCGCTGCCAACATACTGACCCAACTCCAGCCACTTTAAAAATGGGAATTGATGGAAATTATGTAAAAATGTACCACTAGCCACTTTAAGCAATGCCACTTAATACAATGTTTACATACCCTACAATGCCCATCTCATATGTATATATACTGTACTCTATATCATCTACTGCATCTTGCCATCTTTATGCAATACATGTACCACTAGCCACTTTAAACTATGCCACTTATGTTTACATACCCTACAGTACTCATCTCATATGTATATACCGTACTCTATACCATCTACTGCATCTGCCATGCCGTTCTGTACCACCACTCATTCATATATCTTTATGTACATATTCTTTATCCCTTTACACTTGTGTGTGTGTGTAAGGTAGTAGTGTGGAATTGTTAGGTTAGATTACTGTTGGTTATTACTGCATTGTCGGAACTAGAAGCACAAGCATTTCGCTACACTCGCATTAACATCTGCTAACCATGTGTATGTGACTAATAAAATTTGATTTGATTTGATTTGATTTGACAGAGCGAGAGAGATCCATGGGCATGAGAGGGAGGGAGAAAGATTGAGAAAGAAAAGAGGAAGAAAGAGCAACAGAAAGAGAAACAGGTGGGCATGAAAGAGAGACAGAGAGAGAGAAAGGGAAAGGGGGATACCTAGTCAGTCACAGTGAAATGCTTACTTACAAGCCCTTAACCAACAATGCAATTTTAAGAAAATACCCCCCAAAAAGTAGGAGATACGAATAACAAATAATAAAGAGCAGCTGTAAATAACAATAGCGGGGCTATACAGTATACAGGGGGTACCAGTACAGAGTCAATGTGCGGGGGCACCGGTGTCGAGGTAATTGAGGTACCGCTTGCCGTGCGGTAGCAGAGAGAACAGTCTATGACTAGGGTGGCTGGAGTCTTTGACAATTTTTAGGGCCTTCCTCTGACACCGCCTGGTATAGAGGTCCTGGATGGCAGGGAGCTTGGCCGTGGTGATGTACTGGGCCATACGCACTACCCTCTGTAGTGCTTTGCGGTCGGAGGCCGAGCAGTTGCCATACCAGGCAATGATGCAACCCGTCAGGATGCTCTTGATGGTGCAGTTGTAGAACCTTTTGAGGATCTGAGGACACATGCTAAGTCTCCTGAGGGAGAATAGGTTTTGTTGTGCTCTCTTCACGACTGTCTTGGTGTGCTTGGACCATGTTAGTTTGTTGGTGATGTGAACGCCAAGGAACTTGAAGCTCTCAACCTGCTCCACTACAGCCCCGTCGATGAGAATAGGGGCCTGCTCGGTCCTCCTTTTCCTGTAGTCCACAATAATCTCCTTTGTCTTGATCACGTTGAGGGAGAGGTTGTTATCCTTGCACCACACGGTCAGGTCTCTGACCTACTCCCTATAGGAGGAGGTCAGGAGGTCCTCTCTCATCGTTGTCGGTGATATTGGCATTGATATTGATGCTTTGCCTGTTTGATGGTTCGTCGGAGGGCATAGCAAGATTTCTTATAAGCTTCCGGGTTAGAGTCCCGCTCCATGAAAGCGACAGCTCTACCCTTTAGCTCAGTGTGAATGTTGCCTGTAATCCATGGCTTCTGGTTGGGGTATGTACATACAGTCACTGTGGGGACGATGTCATCGATGCACTTATTGATGAAGCCAGTGAATGATGTGGTGTACTCCCCAATGCCATTGGAGGAATCCCAGAACATATTCCAGTTTGTGTTAGAAAAACAGTCCTGTAGCTTAGCATCTGCTTCATCTGACCACTTTTTTGTAGACTGAGTCACTGGTGCTTCCTGCTTAAATTTTAGCTTGTAAACAGGAATCAGGAGGATATAAATATGGTCAGATTTGTCAAATGGAGGGCGAGGGAGAGCTTTGTACACATCTCTGTGTGTGGAGTAAAGGTGGTCTAGAGTTTTTTCCCTCTGGTTGCACATTTAACATGCTGATAGAAAACAACTGATTTGTTTCCCTGCATTAATGTCCCTGGCCACTAGGAGCACCGCCTCTGGATGAGCGTTTTCCTGTTTGCTTATGGCGGTATACAGCTCATTGAGTGCGGTTTTAGTGCCAGCATCGGTTTTTGGTGGTAAATAGACAGCTACGAAAAATACAGATGAAGACTCTCTCGGTAGATAGTGTGGTCTACAGCTTACCATGAGATACTCTGCCTCAGGCGAGCAAAACCTTGAGGCTTCCTTAGATATCGAACACCAGCTGTTGTTTACAAGTATACGCCCCGTGTTTTACCAGAGGCTGCTGTTCTATCCTGCCGATATAGTGTATAACCCGCCAGCTGTATGTTATTAATGTCGTCGTTCAGCCACGACTCGGTGAAACATAGGATATTATAGTTTTTAAAAACTTCTTGACGCACGGATCCCTTTAGCGGGATCATTTTCGTAAATAACAGCTGAATTGCAGAGCGCCAAATAAAAATAAAAAATACTAAAAATATTTATTTTCATGAAATCACAGGTGAAATATACCAAAACACAGCTTAGCTTGTTGTTAATCCACCTATCGTGTCAGATTTTGAAAATATGCTTTACAGCGAAAGCAATCCAAGCGTTTGTGAGTTTATCGATCACTAGACTAAACAGTAAGAACACCTAGCAGCCATGTAGAATGGTCACGAAAGCCAGAAAAGCAATAAAATGAATCGCGTACCTTTGATGATCTTCGGATGTTTGCACTCACGAGACTCCCAGTTACACAATAAATGTTCCTTTTGTTCGATAAAGATTTTTTTTATATCAACATACCTCCATTTGTTTGACAAGTTATGTTCAGTATTCCACAGCATTAGGCAAGTCATCAAGGCTTGACGAAAATTCCATGTAGTATCCGTAAAGGTCGTAGAAACATGTCAAACGTTTTTAATAATCAATCCTCAGGTTGTTTTTAACATCAATAATCTATAATATTTCAACTGGACTGTAAACTATTCAATACTGGAGAGAAAGAAAATGTCAAGCAACGAGTGTCTGGCGCAACAACTAATGGAGGGACATCCGCCTATCCACTGACACGTTTTGATAAATCTCGCTAATTTTTCAACATAAAAGCTTGAAACTATGTCTAAAGACTGTAAACACCCTGAGGAAGCCACAGGAAAAGGAATCTGGTTGATATCCCTTTAAATGGACGAAAGGCAAGCAATGGAACAGTGATTTTTCAAAATAGAAGTCCCTTCCGGGTTGGATTTCCTCAGGTTTTCGCCTGCAAAATCAGTTCTGTTATACTCACAGACAATATTTTGACAGTTTTGGAAACTTTAGAGTGATTTCTATCCTACTCTGCCAATTATATGCATATTCTAGCATCTGAACCTGAGAAATAGGCAGCTTACAATGGGAACGTTATTTTTCCAAACATAAAAATTCTGCCCTCTAGCTTCAAGAGGTTATTAATGTCCCGTTGGTAGTATATACGTGCTTTCAGTTTGTCCCATTTATTTTCCAGCGATTGAACGTTAGCTAACAGTACCGATAGCCACTCGTTGCCTGATCCTCACAAGGCAACCCGATCTCTTTCTGCGAAATCTCAGTTTCTTTCTCTAGCGAATGACGGGGATGAGGGCCTGTTCGGGTGTTTGGAGCATATCCTTCCCGTCCGACTCATTAAAGAAAAATGATTCGTCCAATTCGAGGTGAGTAATCGCCGTTCTGATGTCCAGAAGCTCTTTTCGGTCATAAGAAACGGGAGCAGCAACATTATGTACAAAATAAGTTACAAACAATGCGAAATAACAAACAAAATAGCACGGTTGGTTAAGAGCCAATAAAACAGCAGCCATCCCCTCCGGTGCCATCTTTCCCGGTCTTACAGAGATGGATAAAGCGAGAAGGAGAAAGAGAGTGAGTGACCAGTTCGTCCTCTAGACTATAGTTGTCAGTGTTGTGTCGTGATTCGTGGAGCGTTGTGTTGTGTCGTTATCTTTCTCCCTTCCCCTATCCATCCTTCACAATGCGTCCCTATAAGTGAATGCATACAGCTTCCCATTCACATTTACACAGTGCTGCTGGGAAAGATAGGACTCGTATCCCTCCACGTTGCTATAGAAAATGTCCAGAGGAAATCCTAACAGAACCTGATGTTCCCAATTACTCGATGTAGAGAGATTCTATTTTCTATCATATATGTTATCCTATTTTCTATCCTGTGTGTTATAGTCAGTCGTTGAATGTCACTAATGCTTGGATCTGTCCTTCCTGATGGCCATTAGATGCTGTTGTGACCCATTTACGTGTTGTTGTTTAGTCTCTCCCTGTGTGTTTGTCTGTGTTCTCTGCGCTGCCTGCCTGTCTCTGTGTGTGAGGCTCTAGCAGTCCTCTCCTCTCCTTCAGGATGACTCCATCGCTCACTCTCCTCAGACAGACAGAGTAAGCCCACCGGGGAGCCTGGTAGCAGCCCAAAAATAGGCCTGCCTAGGTCTCACACTGATCCTCAGACCCGCATGAGAAGATGAGAAGGAGAGGACGGGATGGAGAGAGAAAGAGAGGGTGGGATGGTGAGAGAAAGAGGGCGATGGATGGAAGGGGGGGGGGGTGATCGAGTGTGCGTATTTGTGAGAGAGAGAGGAGGAGATTGAGGGAGGGAGATAAAGAGAGAGGGATGGAGAAAAGGAGAGATGGCGAGAGAAAGGAAGGGAAGGGTTGAGGGAGACTTATATGGCATCTCCCTCCTCTCGTGTCATCTATGGGGAAGGAGAGGAGAAAATATCGTTGTCGCCAGCATGGTGTGAGTGACTGATAGGTGTTACTTCAACTCCTGTTGCGATATTGTTTTGGAAAATCACAGCCCTGCAGTGTTTCACAACAAATACATTGCTCTTGTCGGAAATACCTCCAAAGAGCAAATGAACCCCCACGGTTGTCCTTTTCATTTTGTTGTTTGTATTTCATCCTTTCACCCAAAACAAAAAAGTCTGCCCGTTCGCCACTTTGTCAGAAGAGAAACTTGCTTAAGCTGTGTTCAGTCAAGGCTGTTGTTTTAGTTTTTTTAAGAAAGGCCCTCCAAACTCTATCAAGCCTGTTACAGATTCAGTGAGTGTATCTGAAATGGCCAGCCTACTTCAGCCAAAGACGGCGAAAGAGAAGGGAGAATGAAAGAGAGAACGAGAGAGCGAGAAAGAGAGCGCGAGAGAGGGAACGAGAGAAAGAGAAGAGAGACAGACCTGGAGATTTGATTAGCATGTTCTAGTGGCCCAGTCTCTGGAGATAAGAGCTGTACAACTAGCTCGGACCCTCTCAGGAGGGAAACTGACTGTCCGCCTACCAGCTGCAGGAGGATTTGTCTATCACAAATGGAGTAGCACATTTAAAGTACTAGGGTCCCTGACCTCTAGTTTCCCTCTCTGCATTAATGACTGCGAGCAGCCCTTAGGATGTGTGTAGTGACCGTAGAGATTCTCTTTAACTTGAAGTGACTGTATGTGTATAGTGTCTGTTTAACTTGCTTTGCACACTGAGACCCAATGTTCTGGTCCTGTGTACAGGAGACTGTATCTCAAGGGGACTGTGGTGAGACAGGTAAGACACAGGGGATGTGCTCTGGTTCCTTTCTACCTGATACTTGGCAAATATAATATGTGGAAGGAGGAACTATAACTATGGCTTGAGTGGAAGTAGTGATTCATTTGGACGGAGTGTCTTATCCGTGCGTTCCATGTACAAGGATTCTGACTCCCCATCCTGAGAGAGTCTGTGTGTCGGCCTGTGGCCCTGTCGAGCCTCAGGGTGTGTGTGACCACTCTAGCTGTCTTCTCACATCTGTCTCCTCAAATGAAGCCTTTCTCCAGTCCCCCGTAGAGGATGGACACAAACACACACACACACAAAGCCCCTGGGCTGACATGTATCGAGCTATGGGTAGTTCAGTTGGGGATGAGCGCCGGGTCAAGGAGCAGACTGACACACACGCAGACACATGCTCAGGCGGACTCGCACACAAACACGCACACACCGTATGTAAACAGACACACGCTACAAGCAAACTCACAATCGCTCATGCAAAACACACACACCCACACAATCATTGCACACGACTGAATGAATGGTACCTACACATATACCAATGCTTCCATAGACAATGTTCACCTTTCTCAGAAATCAAGTAAGACAGCTCCAAGAAGGCAGTAGACAGCGAATCATATTTCTCTCTGTGTTCTACACATGACATAAAGGAGAATAGTGTGTGCTAGGTCTTACTCCACATTTTGTATTCCCTGTCAATATGCTGATTTCTTCTTCTTCATGCGAGGCAGACGGCTTCCAGGTTTAATTTGTTTCGTGGTGCCGCTCAGATCAGAGGCCCCGGAGAACAGAAGCTCTCGCTGTCTTTCCTCTTACACTACAACGCTTTCAACACAAGTAGGATCTGCTTTGTTACTCTGCCTTTGCCATGAAACTCACTCTCTCATGTATCAAACTGAAGTGGAAAACCCCTCTGAAAAAGTGTAAGTGTATTCTGAGAAATTATATGGCCTTCTGTGTGTGTGTGTGTGTGTGTGTGTGTGTGTGTGTGTGTGTGTGTGTGTGTGTGTGTGTGTGTGTGTGTGTGTGTGTGTGTGTGTGTGTGTGTGTGTGTGTGTGTGTGTGTGTGTGTGTGTGTGTGTGTGTGTGTGTGTGTGTGTGTGTGTGTGTGTGTGTGTGCGTATTGTGGGGGTGGCTCTGGTTGCGAATGTTAACCTGAAATCCTTCATTATTTAGAACAACCTATTGAATCTTGTTGCAGTGACAGTCAGTCCTGGCTGTTTGACCAAGTGGCACAATGCAGTGTGTGGCTTTGATCTCCCACCAGGATACCATTAGCATAACTGTCAAACTGTGACAGACTGTCTCACTGTGGCAGACTCTATTTCACTGTGGCAGACTCTATTTCACTGTGGCAGACTCTGTCTCACTCTGGCAGACTCTCTCACTCTGGCAGACTCTCTCACTCTGGCAGTCTGTCTCCACACTTACACTCTTTGTTTAGAAGCCCTGTGCAGAGCCAAATGTGTTTGCTTTGTAAGAAATGGACTCTGTAGTCCCATGCAGAACCCCTACCCAGCACTACCCAGCACTCACACATCTGGTTAGTTCTTTTTAAATAGATAAACACTAATGAACTGACGGTTCCCAAGCTCTCGCTGCTTTCAGAATTATAATATGCGGTATATTGTGTTTCTCTTTGGTGTGCTGAACCATGGCAGCAGAAGATGAATAGACTGGGTGGCAGAATTATGTTTTGGTATTTTGGGCATTTTTCTATTTCCTAAACTGTGTTGGGCCACGAGGTCTATCAGCATCCAGCATTACAATTGGCATGTTGCTCTGCATATTTATTTCGAAGTACATGTTGTTCATAATAATAATGACAGCCTATGGTGGATGTTATAATCTCTCATATACCTGTTATAAAGAATGTATTAATACATTGTCTATATAAGTGACCTATAGTAAAGTGTCAGTGAACTATGAGCTATGCTCCTCACCTCATCCATTATAGCCCAAAGATGGCAGTGTCTCCCTGCAGGGTGATGTGTAGGCTAGGCACTAGGCAGCGATGTGCAGGTCAGAGAACCAGGACATTTATCCCCCATTAGAGAGCTCTGCCTGACAAAGTGTGCAGGGCGCTGCAGGCGAATACTAATCTGTCCGATTTGTATGTGTTTCTCGCCGGCTCACTATTCAACACAATTGCATTCATTTGGCAGAGGCGAAAACAACCCAAACCAACAACAGCCAACATGGACTGTGGCTACTATTTATCTCACTCTTGTTTGCTGCTTGAGAAGTGGATTTATGGCTAGAGAGACACAAGGATCACATGTTCAGACGTACACAGGGATGCACAAACACGCACATATTACGCATACACACACACACACACAAGTAGGCACATGTACACATTTTGTTATGTACACACTTTGCTCACTTGCTCATTTGAAATGCACTTGCATCTCAGCCTGGAATTTGAGATTCAAGTTGAAAGGCTTGAAGAAATGTTTTTCTGTTTAATTTGACATGGAAATCGTCCTACAACAACGCCGTCGACGCCGTTTCTTATTGATATTTGTCTGTCCGTGACCCGGTAACTTCTATGCACGTTGCCAGCATACCCGTGTCGAGAAACATGTTGTTTAAAAGCCATTTAAATATTAAATATTCAACACACCCACTTGCCATGAGGATCAAATCTAAATATGGGTGACGTTGCCAATAATTAATACATCAACAACATTACTTGAATCCGTATTGACAGCTATAAACACCAGGGATTTCCTTCAAAAATGAAAAGCTTGTTTCTTCCCTGGGTTTTCTGTGAGAATGAGTCTTATCTGGCATTTCAATTTCAAATATGATGTTTGTATACTTCTGGAGACGCCTAATTCCCACACATAATTGATATTCATTTTTTAAAGCAAATAGTTCAAGGGAACTATGTGTCTACAGAGTAATATTTTATGTACAGACAACCCTTCTTCATGTTTTCATGTTTTCCCCGGCCCATGTTTGATAGAGAAAAGCAGAAAAGCATACTGTCATTGGTCTCTTCCATTGGTCTCCATATGGGATTTGCTCAATGCTCTTTTTTTGTGTTTTTGTCATGCTTTTAGCGGAAGCCATTATAAACCTGATTTATTCTACATGCTGCTGTGAGCACCCTCATCTGCTTGCTGCCTGGAAACTGATTTCCCGCAAAGCATAATTTCCAATCTGATGGATATACAGTATATCATATAGATTATATTCCACCGGATAAGAATAAATGCTGGCAGAAATGGGAAGTGATATGTAAATTTCCGCATTGCTCTATTGTTTGCTGCATGTTTTTACCATATAAATTAATACAGCGACGTCACATTAGCCTCTCACTTAGCCCAGCTCTTTCCCGTTTCTCATAGCTTTTACCACATACATTATTCTGATATGGAATGACAGGCGTATTTTCTAGTATGCAATGACAGCAAAAAAAGGCAATATTATTAGTATTTATTTTGGTGATGTTTGTGGAATTTTGGAAAACAGTCAACAGCCATACTTTTGCACATCCTAATTAAGCTACTAAAAAAACATTGAGTAAAAGTTATTCCTTGAACTCCCTTATTTCCTTTAGAAATGTAACGAGTATAAAAGAAGCCTGTCTCAGTCTGAGACTCATTAGCTGATGTGTCATGGACATGCTCTAACTCTTAGTTTTCCCACTGCTTCCTCCCTCCTCCTTCTAATGCCAACACTCCTGAGCTACCACGGCACGCCAAGCGATACTAAAACTGAGGCGTTTGGCTTTTTCTCGGCCTCGGAAACATGACAGAAAAGGTTTTAGGCAGCTTTGGGAGGCTTCTGAGCCACCAATCTCCGCTTTCCAGACATGCAATGCAATGCATCCAAATGAGCCATGGCTGGATCCAGAGTATTGTTTCCCTCAGTTACTGGTAATAAACAGGTTCCTGACTGGGCAGATTGGTCCCAGGTGGGAGCCATTTTCCCTGGTGGTGGTGGTGGTGGTGGTGCATGGTGGTGTTCCCCCTAATGAACAATGATTCCCTGGTAGTGTCTGTGTTTGGTGGGTTGTCCAACAAGGAATCTTTGCCCCCTAATTGTAGTGATTTTATTCTGGACACTCATGTTAAGAAAATTATGATGAATGAGGATGCGATTTGATGTTATAGTTCATTATACGGTAGCCAAACTAAACCCACCGTCTAGGATGCTCCTGGTTCATACTTCCTATTCATTACTGTACTGAACAGTCTTACGTCAGCTATGCACAATCAGTAGGGCCTAGCCCATATGTTAAATATTGTATAGATCTTAATTTATATTTATTCACACTCATACATTAATAATTATGAGGCATACAGCGACTTAAATATTGTGTGCATTTTATTGTAGGGTGTTCATGATGTGTTCATGAATAACTAATGTTCTGTTAAATCTCTCTGCCATTTCATCTATTAATTTGCACCGGAGCAGAAAATGTAATATTGATGACTTTTTCGGTGCTGAAATATGTATGTGCAAATCATAATATTCAGTATACTACTCACCTTCATAATCAGGTATCGGTGAAAGAAAGCATCGACATCTGACTTGAGTGATTATAGATCACATGATGGGCTTGTAGTCGGGATACACCTACCGGGATACGCTAGGTGTTAACTAAAGTTGACAGATGTTTTTAATTCCACTACTAGCTAATACATACCTTGTGAGTGCATGTATATGGTAGTGATACTTGCACAGGTTCCCACTGTGCCAGTTCAATACATGGTTAAATGCAATGTTGACCTATTGTTGAGCAAGAAAATGAATTCCACGCTGCGAGAGTCTACCACGTACTGACCATTGCAATACAAGACGTACTCAGAGGGTTCTTCTCCATGTATCATCTACATACTATTAGCCTTTGGGTCTCTCATCCCTCTCATATAGATTGCAATACACATGGTGATTCTCCATCATTTCTATGGCTGAATAAATAACAATATTTTTTGCTGTTATATAGCTAAAGAAGATGGCGCCGCCGGAAAGGACAGCATCGCGACTAGCTCTTAGAAAACGTTGCAGTATTTTTTATGTACTATTTTTTTTTACATTATTAGCTCAGGAAATGTTTTGTGTCATTACATACAGCCAGGAAGAACTATTGGATATTAGAGCGGCGGTAACTCACCAGAACTACCAGTATTACGAACAGGAATACGACTTCCCTGGAGCAGATCCTTTGTTCACTCTCCCCAGAGCAATTTAACTTATTCCAGAGACCGACCCAAAACAGGAGAAGAGAGGCACTCGAGGCGGCTTGCTGGTTCAACTTAGGAGGCGCGCACACCACCCACTGCTTCCGAGTATATTACTCGCTAATGTTCAGTCTTTGGATAATAAAGTTGATGAGCTTAGAGCAAGGATTTCTAACCAGGGAGATATCAGGGCCTGTAACATACTTTGTTTCACGGAAACCTGTTTCTCTTGGGATCCTCTGTCGCAGTCAGTAAAGCCAGCAGGATTCTCAGTACATTGTGCAGACATGAATAAATATCTATTTCTCCGGGAAGCAGAAGGGTGGGGGGGGGGGGGGTTTCATGATTAACGTGGTGTAATTCTAGGAACAAACAGGAACTCAAGTAATTTTGTTCACCCGACCTAGAGTACCTCACAATTAAATGCAGACCATATTATCTCCCAAGAGAATTCTCCTCCGTCATTTATATCCCACCTCAACCCGAAACCTCTACGGCCCTCAAAGAACTTCCCTGCACTTCATGCAAGCTGGAAACAGCATATCCTGAGGATGCATTTATTGTAGCTGGGGATTTTAACAACGCAAATCAGGCTGCCAAAATTCGCAAATCAGGCTGCCAAAATTCTACCAACATATTGACTGTCCTACTCGCGCTACTAAGACTCTCGACCATTGCTATTCAAACTTCCGGGATGCTTACAAGGCCCTCCCCCGCCTTCCTTTCGGGAAAAAATCTGACCACAATGCCATCTTGCTCCTCCCGTCTTATAGACAGAAACAGGAAGTGCCGTGCTTCATACTATCAAAACGCTGGTCTGACCAATCGGAATCCACGTTTCAGGATTGTTTTGATCACGTGGACAGCAATTTGTTCTGGGTAGCATGTGAAAATGTCAACAAAACAAAGGAGATGATCGTGGACTTCAGGAAACAGCAGAGGGTGAACCCCCCTATCTACATCGACAAGACCGCAGTGGAGAAGGTGGAAAGCTTCAAGTTCCTTGGCATACACATCACTGACAAACTGAAATGGACCACCCACACAGACAGTGTGGTGAAGAAGGCGCAACAGAGCCTCTTCGACCTCAGGAGGCTGAATAAATTTGGCTTGTCACCTAAAACCCTCACATTTTTATTACAGATGCACAATTGAAAGCATCCTGTCAGGCTGTATCACCGCCTGGAATGGAAACTGCACCGCCCGCAACCGCAAGGCTCTCCAGAGGGTGGTGCGGTCTGGACCAACGCATTACCGGGGGCAAACTACCTGCCCTCCTTGACACCTACAGCACCTGATGTCACAGGAAGACCAGAAAGATCATCAAGGACATCAACCACCCAAGCCACTGCCTGTTCACCCTGCTGTCATCCAGAAGGCGAGGTCAGTACAGGTGCATCAAAGCTGGGACCAAGAGACGGAAAAACAGCTTCTATCTCAAAGCCATCAGACTGTTAAACAGCCATCACAAGCACATTAGAGGCTGCTCCCTATAGGCATAGACTAGGAATCACTGGCCACTTTAAGGAATGGATCACTAGTCACTTTAATAATGTTTACATATCTGGCATTACTCATCTCATATGTATATACTGTATTCTATACTAACCTACAGTATCTTAGTCACTTAATAATGTCCACATATCGTGCATTACTCATCTCATATGTATACACTTTTTTTCTATACTATCCGACTGTATCTTAGTCCGGTCCGCTCTGACATCACTCGTCCATATGTAAACTCAGCAAAAAAAGAAACGTCCTCCTATTGTCAGCTGCATTTATTTCAGCAAACTTAACATGTGTAAATATTTGTATGAACATAACAAGATTCAACAACTGAGACATAGACTGAACAAGTTCCGCAGACATGTGACTAACAGATATTGAATAATGTGTCCCTGAACAAAGGGGGGGTCAAAATCAAAAGTAACAGTCAGTATCTGGTGTGGCCACCAGCTGCATTAAGTACTGCAGTGCATCTCCTCCTCATGGACTGCCCCAGATTTGCCAGTTCTTGCTGTGAGATGTTACCCCACTCTTCCACCAAGGCACCTGCAATTTCCAGGACATTTCTGGGGGAATGGCCCTAGCCCTCCCCCTCCGATCCCACAGGTCCCAGACATGCTCAACGGGATTGAAATCCAGGCTCTTCGCTGGCCATGGCAGAACACTGACATTCCTGCCTTGCAGGAAATCACGCACAGAATGAGCATTATGGCTGGTGGCATTGTCATGCTGGAGGGTCATGTCAGGATGAGCCTGCAGGAAGGGTACCACATGAGGGAGGAGGATGTCTTCCCTGTAACGCACAGCGTTGAGATTGCCTGCAATGACAACAAGCTCAGTCCGATGATGCTGTGACACACCGCCCCAGACCATGACGGACGATCCACCTCCAAAACGATCCCGCTCCAGAGTACAGACCTCGGTGTAACGCTCATTCCTTCGATGATAAATGCGTATCCAACCATCACCCCTGGTGAGACAAAACTGCGACTCATCAGTGAAGAGCACTTTTTGCCAGTCCTGTCTGGTCCAGCAACGGTGGGTTTGTGCCCATAGGCGACGTTGTTGCCGGTGATGTCTGGTGAGGACCTGCCTTACAACAGGCCTACAAGCCCTCAGTCCAGCCTCTCTCAGCCTATTGCGGACAGTCTGAGCACTGATGGAGGGATTGTGCGTTCCTGGTGTAACTCGGGCAGTTGTTGTTGCCATCCTGTACCTGTCTCGCAGGTGTGATGTTCAGATGTACCGATCCTGTGCAGGTGTTGTTACACGTGGTCTGCCACTGCGAGGAAGATCAGCTGTCCATCCTGTCTCCCTGTAGCGCTGTCTTAGGCGTCTCACAGTACGGACATTGCAATTTATTGCCCTGGCCACATCTGCAGTCCTCATTCCTCCTTGCAGCATGCCTAAGGCACGTTCACGCAGATGAGCAGGGACCCTGGGCATCTTTCTTTTGGTGTTTTTCAGGGTCAGTAGAAAGGCCTCTTTAGTTTCCTACGTTTTCGTAACTGTGACCTTAATAGCCTCCTTTCTGTAAGCTGTTAGTGTCTTAACGACCATTACACAGGTGCACATTCATTAATTGTTTATGGTTCATTAAGCAAGCATGGGAAACAGTGTTTAAACCCTTTACAATGAAGATCTGTGAAGTTATTTGGATTTTTATGAATTATCTTTGAAAGACAGGGTCCTGAAAAAGGAACGTTTCTTTTTTTGCTGAGTTTATGTAGTCCTAATTCATTCTTACTTCGATTTGTGTGTATTGGGTATATGTTGTGTAATTTGTTAGATATTATTTGTTAGATATTACTGCACTGTCGGAGCTAGAAGCACAAGCGTTTCGCAACATCCGCAATAACATCTGCTAATCGCGTATATGTGACCAATACAATTTGATTTGATTTGATTAATGTACAGTACAATACACTTCACTTGAAATGTATATATTTCCATAGTACATTGCTCTATGGTTACCACAGTCTATCCAGGCTAGTGAGCGTTTATGTTGCTGTTTCTGTCCTAAATACTTTACTCAGACAGAGGGTGAGAAGTTATGGGTTTGAACCTTGACCTTTTAGAATTCCCATAACACACCTCTAGTGCTCCACCAGTTACCACTCAGTGTGAAACATTACACCCAATAACTTTCTCTCGTTCAGGAATCCTGCCCGCTTCCAAAGGGCACATCATAAATATTGATTGCTAGGTGTTACTGTGCGTCATTTTATTCCCTGGTCGTTTTGCGGCGAATTGCGCTCATTCTTCAAAAGTTTTAATTTAGAGCGTTAATTGCCAAAAGCACAATAGGGGAGGGCCAAGTCGTAGCTGAATGTAAATGCGCTATTAATATGTTGTCGGCCAGGCTTTATTGCTCATGTTGCCGTGTATTTTATTCATAAGAGAAAGGACGAGGGGCAAAGGGCCCATCTAGCAGCTTCTGAAAATACCAACGGAACGACAGGAAGGGAGAACCTGAGGTTGTTTTGTTCTTCCGCCTGAGAGAGAGGGGCGAATCGTGAATCCCGGATCCCCGCCCCGCCTTGGGCAGAACAAACCATGCTTATTAAAGGGGATCATGGCGGGGTGGAAGTGGGTCCTTCAGTTCTTTAGATCCTACAGCGCTGCTACCTCTCATACATGGTGGGTACGGAGCTCCGGAACTAATTTCCAGTAAATCTGTATCTCCATGATTGTACTAATTAAATCGCCCCGTGAGAGGTTAGCCCTTCTTCTCTTCTTGCATTCACGATCCAACCGCCTCCTCTTTTAAACACTGTGGGGTTATGAGTCAGTCAATGTGCTGAGCTGAGACAAGACCAGCATTAATGTGTGAAATTAAGAAAGTGTCCTCACTTTAAGTGGGATTTTAACTTGCGTCCCTCTGATTCTTGAGGGGATTGGATGTGGCCAACCCCGCGTCTCCATGATATGCACACCAATCAGCCCAGTGGTTGTTGTTGATGAAATAATTAGTTCCTGAACGAACGTCCACCGCTAACACACTACAGATCAGCTCTGTCACCCTGAAACAAAAGGTGAAGGTCTTTTGATTGATTCCCTGTGCGGAGATATGCAGTGGGGTTTGAAATGAACGACTGTATAAAAATACATAATTCAAGTACTGAGCTTTATTGTATGCTACAAATAATGGGAAAATTATAGACACTTATAGTAATACAATTGCTCAGAGAAAGAGATTTTGTTTAAAGATTCTTTTGAATAAAATAGTCAAAAGTGTAGTACTTGGTCTCACATTCCTAGCACGCAGTGACTACTTCACACTCGTGCGTTTGCAGTCCATTTCGGTTAGGTTTCAGATTAGTTTGTGGCCAATAGAATTGAATGATAAATAATGTTTCATTTTGGAGTAACTTTTGTTTGTAATCGTTTTGGAGTAACTTTTGTTGTACACGAGAATAGAACATGTTTCCAAACACTTCTACAATAATGTGCATGCTAACACGATTATGGATAATCCTGAATGAATTGTGAATAATGATGAGTCATAAAGTTACAGAGGGTCGATGATCATACGTCCAAGACATGATAACCTCCCCTGTTATTGGTAATGGTGAGGTTAGCATGTCTTGGGTGTATGATCCCTATTCCCCGTGTTTTTGAGCAGTCAATATAGCTCAGTATTTGAATGATTTCTTTAATACAGTCATTATTGCCCATCTTGTCAATCATTTCAGACACCACTGTATATCTGTGGTATACAAGGAAGTTAGTTCAATGATCTTTGGGTAATATTTCTAGTTTACACCAATGGTATCAGTGATATGCCATGTCTGTCTACATGCCAAACATGCCTAGGGGTGGTTTTAACACGGTAGAGGAGGATAGACCGGTGTAACATTTAATTCTGGGAATACAAATCTAAGGAATGAAACATCAAACAGCAATTTGACATGTCTGTCAGAGCAAATAGTGTGAGAAGGGAGCTACTGTAAGATAGAATGCACCCTCACTGCTTGGTATAACGCAGACATAGCAGCCGGGTTAGCTACACATTTGACACATTGAGGCCACGCTGAAAGTAAATATTCAGAAACCTTCAGATAAAAAAAGTCAAATCTATGTCTTAATGTAGCTGTTTCCAGAATACGTTGATGTGGATGCCTTATCCAGTATTGTGGTTTTCAGGGTAGAAAAGGGGGCCAGATTCAATAGAATTGATCATACATTAACACATAACAGTGCTTTCTTTGTATACAGAAGTCAGTCCTCACAAATGTATCAGAATAAGGCACATATTTTATACTGTATACCACAAAGGTAGGATCGATTGCATCAGGACCTTGGATAGCTGTGCATAGACATCACCGTTGTATTCCAACAACTATACTCAGCTTTAACATTTATTCCTGTTTGAAACGGAATTTAATCTAAACAAAATCAGGCCCTTGGACAGCGACCCACACGTCAGTGGCATCCTAACTACACACAGCTCAAACTTCTTACAGCTATTTGTGTTCGAAATAGCCAACAGAGCTATTGACATAACACTCGACTTATCCCACTTCTGTAAAACTCCACTGGTCAGTATTTCTCCTCTGCCAGAGTTTGTTCAGCGGCCACCCCGCCGCTTGTCTGAAGTGATTATGCTCATCTCCATGCAGAGGTGCACCGTGTTGAGCCCCGTATCCTATCCTCAGTGGCACACAGCAACGCTGTCCCTCCAGCCACAGATATGTTGATTTAGCCTGTGTGCGCGTGTGTGTGCATGTGCTCGTGCGTGTAATGGTTGGCCAGAGGACCCTGGCGGTTTGATATGAAGAGGTCACACATTAAGATGCATGCACGCACAGTCAACACCGTAATCCCTTAATAAAGAGAAGGGCTTTGCTAAGATTAGACACCTCCTGAAGCACACCTCCTGAAAATATGTTCTTTTCTCCAACCACTATCTTTGGCATTTGATATCGTGTTTGACTGAGAAGTGTGTTAAATGCTTACAGCTGTTTAGTCCATCCAATAGCATTGGCATTTATGTTTGGTTGAGAAATGTCAATTTGCTACTTTGAGCAAGTTAGGCCTAACTAACTATTAGTTTCGCTCTCAGCTAGCGGGCGCTAATATATTAGCCGGCTAGCTAGCTGAACACTCATTAGAAGCTTGTCTGTTGTCTGCATTTTGTACTGAACTAGCGAGTTTGTGTGTTGTTTCTGCTTTTCATTCTATTAGTGTGTTTCTGGTAAATGATAGGCACTCATACTGTGGATACAAGGTTGACTTCTCTTTCGGCTAACTGGCACCCACTGTACGGTATACTGTTGGCTAGCTATCTAGCTGTGCACAATGTGGCTTGCCTAATTAAGAGAAAAATGACGGTTTTCTACCTGCTTTTCAGTTTCTGCCGTCAGATCTTGTCTGGTGTGGTAATACTAGTGCCTAGCTTAAACAGCTAAATTATGTCCTTCTCTTGAGGCAAGAACAAGTAAGGTGAGAACAAATTAGCCTCATAAATTATAGAATTCCCAATGTGGATTCATAATGACTAATGGCGTGATTTACTAAGCATTTGTACCTGTTGTTCTCAGACGGGAACATCGTAAAAGACCAAAAGCTTGATACATGAAACATGTTCAATTGAATGTCATTCATTCTCTTAATTCACCTCCAAATAATACTTTTTAAAGTTATCTCAATCTAAAATAACTGGCTCAAACATTGGACTAGAGTGAACAAATTCAGTTTGCAAAAATGAACTTCTACTGGAGGGTTTGTTCTGAGTATTTCATGTGGCTGGGAGACTTGTATCTTTGTGGAGAGAACTCAAACACAGACATTTATGTTCAATGACTTGATCAGTCAATTTTCAGTGTTTGAAATGTTTGTGTGTGTGTGTGTGTGTGTGTGTGTGTGTGTGTGTGTGTGTGTGTGTGTGTGTGTGTGTGTGTGTGTGTGTGTGTGTGTGTGTGTGTGTGTGTGTGTGTGTGTGTGTGTGTGTGTGTGTGTGTGTCAGTGGAGGCTCATCAGAGGAGGAATGTGAATTCATAATTTTTTTTATTGTAAAACATTAAAAAAGTTATAATTTTTTAGATAAAACTATCGTAAATATAATCACATCACCAAATAATTGATTAAAACACACTATTTTGCAAAGAAGGTCTACAGTAGTCTCAACAGCACTTGGTGTAGCCGGAGGACAGCTAGCTTCCGTCCTCCTCTGGGTACATTGACTGCAATACAAAACCTAGGAGGCTGATGATTCTCACCCCCTTCTATAGACTTACACAGTAATTATGACAACTTCCGGAGGACGTCCTACAGCCTATCAGAGCACTTGCAGCATGAACTGACATGTTGTCCACCCAATCAAAGGACCAGAGAATGAATCTAGTACTGAAAGCATGGACAGACACATGGACAGACAGTGACACACTGTGTGTACTTAAGTTGTAAGTTCATAGGCTAGGTTGGCTCAACCGCATGATGGGTATAGGGAACATGTTTGTATCATTTAGTAGCCTAAACCTATCACTGTTACATTGAACTGGGTGAATGAAATAGTAATGAGAGTCATCCAATATGCTGTAATAGAAATAAGGCCATGCTCATGAAAGAAAAAGCGTCCTCCTCATCTTAAATGGCATTGACCGCCACTGGTGTGTGTGTGTGTGTGTGTGTGTGTGTGTGTGTGTGTGTGTGTGTGTGTGTGTGTGTGTGTGTGTGTGTGTGTGTGTGTGTGTGTGTGTGTGTGTGTGTGTGTGTGTGTGTGTGTGTGTGTGTGTGTGTGTGTGTGTGTGTGTGTGTGTGTGTGTGTGTATGCTCGCTTATGTTTTCCCTCTCTGTCTGTGGTTACACACTCTGTAGGTGGTTAGGCAGCAGTGGCCGGAGGCTCACCTCCAGTCAGATTTCAGGTATTTATAAACCGGCGGTGAAGAAGACAGATCACCAGCCCTCAAGCTGCCTGTGTCCCATCGTTCTCCAGTCTAGGCCAGCCTTCAAACATTCTCAGTCACTACCAAACAACATTCACGTTGCTTTCTATTGTGTTTCAATTTCAGGTTGAGTTCCGAGTCTTCATGGAGCGCTATTCTCTGGCAATTTGTAGCTCGTCACGTACCATTGAATTTCAAATAAAGCTTTACGTTGTGTCACTTTAAATACCTTCCCCCTTGCGTTTACTGTAGCTGACTGTCTGCCACTGCATATTGGGTTCCATATGAATGTGTGTGTTGGTGGAACCGCACGGTACGGACAAATATAGGCTCGAGGTGAGCTGTGCCTGAGCTAGCAATAACAAGTGACAGGTATAAGTATGTCACAACAGAGAGGTACCTCGTCAGGTGACTGGCACAAGGTATAGCACTTAAACAATATATTTCATCCGGGAGCTAGTGACAATTTTGTGCTGTGCAAGATTTCTATGTCACAGAGCGCGAGATATACAACAGTATATTTTGAGCAATAGCTTTACCAAAAGAGTTCAAGTAAGCAAATGTAATCAGTTTCTTACTCTCACGGGTTGGCCAGTTTCTCTGAAATCCCATTCAAGTTTTGTTGTCAGGCCAATGTTTTAAGAAATGAGAACATGTGGTTGAACCCCATTTGGTTAATCCACGCAGCAACACACACACACACACACACACACACACACACACACACACACACACACACACACACACACACACACACACACACACACACACACACACACACACACACACACACACACACACACACACACACACACACACACACACACACACACACACACCACATATTGTGGGTTCAGAGGAATGTTCTCCCTATATGATGGATAGTCTCCCATATCCTTGGCCACTTTAAGACCCTTACACTGTGGATGCTCTACAAAAGAAAGCACACCAGGGACAACAATGCCTCTTCACATCCATAGAGTACTAAATCTCCACTATGATTCAAGTCCAGAAGAACAAAAACCCGCAGGGAAGGAGGGAAAATAAAGGCGCAATGGGGTATAGGGAATATACAGCTATTGAAGCATATAGCCGTTTGAATATAACAATGGAGTGTTGCTAGGCTATGATGTAGCCTCAGTTGGCTGTACCAAGCCCACAGGTATTAGTTCATATTTCATATCATTTGAAGCGCTTGTAGTCAGTTGCTGGGTCGTGCACACACTGTGCATCATTCAGTGAACAGCGTAGAGGCTTATGCTCACTTAATGGTGTGGTTCGACTGTGTTGGACGGGATGTGTTTTACCTTGTAAAGAATTCTGACTGGGTTGTGTAAGTGGGTTGGGCACTTCCCATTCCTGGGCACTTCCCATTTCTCTCTCCTTTTCATCCTCACAGATACCTGTACCTTGCTCCCCTGCCGCTGTCAGAGAAGAGGGAGGGAAAAGAGAGAGAATCGAGGGGGAACGTTTGGAGCCTAAGTCAGGGGAGTCTAAGTAACCCAGAGTCAGGATGACTCCTATGGAATTCGATGTAATTCTACTTAAGTCCATCATCCTCATTGTTCAAGGAGAAACAGCTGAACCCTATGGGTCACAGAAAAGGAAGGCTGTAGGGTATAAATAGGCTCATTTCTCTGTTCTGATGAGCGATGCTGTCCTGGGTTTAGATCACCCCCCACTGAAAGAGAATAAAGAGCACGTCTTTTACCTCCACCAATCTCGAAAGTCAGCCTCCAATGTCCTTCCAGTGGCTACTCGCGGTCAAAGGTAAAGATAGAGTAATGAGCTAGGTGTGTGTATTTATGAACAATAAAGCTGAGAAGAGATATGCGGCAGAGTTTGACCATATCTGATTCTATAGATGACCTTACACACGGATGGACTACAGATACAGAAATAGCAATGGAGTATATGCTGCTAAATGACTAAACTGTATTATGTAGAAATGAATTAGCCATCTAGTCCCGAGAGGATGCATTAGTCCCGGCAATGGATTATTCTTTTACGAGGACCCATGTTTGAATAAATGCATGCTTCCTCCAGTTTAAATTGGTGGTGATTTGCTCTGTTTTGTCCGCGTGAGTAATAGCGAGAGCTTCGCTGTCGTGGCGCTTTACTGTAAGTTTGCACTGTTTTTAATGAGATCTTGAGAAATATAACTCTAAATTATACACCTTATCTCCTCATTTAAAATACAACAAAACCTTCACCCCTGAACGGCAATAGGTCATGGAATCAGGAAGGAGTGAAATCGTTGCTATGCCATTATCCTCATGGGAGCATTTTATTATTCCAAATGCTTCTATCCAACCGCTATGTTTGTCCCGTGTATAATTGTGGCAGCTGTATATATATAACCTATGGTAATTTAGTCGCGTAGCTGCTCTCCGAAAACACCTGGGCTCCTATTTTGGGCCGGATCGTCTGCAGCAGAGAGGATGCTTGAACACTGTGTGTATGTGTGTGATTATTGAGGAGATGTTATACTACCATTACGCTGCTGTTCATTGATTATTGATAGCCTTTACCATTAGTACCAATCTATTTATTCTGCTACTGGTCACTATTACTCCTGTTTACATGTATATAAATTACCATCAGTATATTACCAAAAGTATTTATATTTTCCTGCTACCAGTCACTTTTTTTGTTGACATGCTTACACAAGCACGCACGCACGCACACACACACACACAATTTTGTACGCACACTCACCACCACACACACACCCACCCACCACTTACTGTATGCTGCTTCCATACTGTTTACTATTTGTATTATTATTTATCCTGCTTCCGTCACTTACTCCTAAATCCCTGCCTACATGTACATATCCACCTCAAGTGCTCCAGTATCCCTACACATTGTACATTTGGTACTGGCACTGACCCTGTATATAGCTTCCAGTCTTTATCTTTTTTTCCTTTCTTATTTCTTATTTCTCATGTTGCACTGCATGTGGCAAATAAAACATGAAACTTGAAACTTGAGAGAGCGAAAGAGAGCCTGAGAGTGTGTGTGTGTAAGCGCCTACCCGTCAGCATGTGTGTAAACTCAGTGGTTTTGTTTTCAATGCTAATGTAGACACCTGGCTTTTGAAAGTGAAAAGTGGAGATTCTTTACTTAAGCATGGCCCCGTTTGGCCTTGAGATCTGAAACTCATTTCACCATAATGGCTCTATTCCACAGCGAGCTCCCCTGGGAGATGGTCAGCTCGCTTCGTGCTCTCGTTCTTCCTCTCCTCCTCCACGGAAGTGAGGGAGGAAGGAGGGGAGAGGGTGGACTGTACAGTACTACAGTGAGTGAACTGATGGGGGACAGTTATTATGCAGACATTATTATATATCTCTTTTCGAGAGCAGGGACATGCCAGTGGTGGGTCTGTTCATTAAAGCCATTAAATATGACGCACAGGGGCCATCCCAGCAGGCCCACACCGCACACACACTTCAAACTCCTTATTTCTCTCTCTCGACGTACAGGTATATACACTCTTGATCTGGCTCCCTTTCTTTCTTTTTTTCTCTCTCTGGAACACTTTCAATCTCTCTCTCTCGCTCAAACACACACACACACTTCCCCTGCCCCCTCTTTCCTCTATGATTCTCTTCCCCTTCCCTTCCCTTCTCTCTCTCTCTCTCTCTCTCTCTCTCTCTCTCTCTCTCTCTCTCTCTCTCCCTCTCTCCATCTCTCTCTCTCTCGTGGTGCAAAGAGCGGTACCAGACCCAGAGCCCCCAAGCCAGAGCACCTGCCTAGGCTTAACTATGATTAATGCTGAAGGGAGGACCAGGTCTCTCCTGGTGTCCCATCACTGAGACCTCTGTCTCCTCTGTCTCACACGTACCGGGACTCAGCATATCAGAACACCCTTTCAATCTTTGGCTTCACAGGCTCCTGGTATCTTACATGTCATTCCTGTCTTGAAAACGTTCCCGACCTTTTCTGTTGCTGACTTTCCTCTAGGTGTTTAAGAACCTTTTGAATGACAGTCCCATTGAGATACACATATTTCATGTGATATTATATATATATATTTTTTATCCTATGGATTGAATAGAAACCATTGAATCATTGACGAGTACATAGACTGCACGCAGGTCATGAAGAACCATCTAAATAAAGATTACAGTATATAGATCACTTAACAGTATTCTATCCTCCTAAGCTCTAAATTTGTTCCCACCGAAGGGTGATACTGGAAGTGGGAATGCGTTCAGCGGTGTGAAATATGGAATGTCACAGGTACAGTAACACCTCGTTTGTGCGTAATCGACGGTGAGAAACGGATGATGGAGACATAGCGGCAGCAGGTGACATCGCCTCAGCACCAGATGCTAGGTGTAAAAGTACATCACGTTTCATATTCACTAAAACCTCTATGAGTTCGACCTAAACGTTCCTTTCAATCCTCAGTCAAAATTATTTTTCACTGAAGCAAATAACAACCATTTCCCATTCACTTTAACAAAAATTACCATTACCATTACCATTATTTCTAGAACAGGGAACATTTTATGGCCGCATTTATCCTTTTTTACAGTTCCATTAAAAAAGAAGATTGCAGTTCAGGTTTATGGATGTGGCCAGACCTAAGTAGACGATTTGTCATTGCAGTCTCACAGTCATAACAGCTCTCTCATCGGTCTTGGTATTGCAGCACTCAGCAATCAAGGCATTGGTGGCCATTTTTCATTCTGTTGCTAGGGCAACACGTGTCACGCCTGCTCTCGCTTTCCCTCTCTGGCGCTCGAGGGCGCCAGGCTGCCCTTCATTACGCACACCTGTCACCATCATTACGCGCATCAGCGCTCATTGGACTCACCTGGACTCCTTCACTTTGTTGATTGCATTCCCTATTTCTGTCTGCTCCTCAGTGTGTTCCCTGTGTCAGCATTAATATCGTTATGTGTTCATGTCCAGACGCTGTCCTGGTCTGTTCCATGTCCGTTGTTAATTAAATGTTCACTCCCTGTACCTGCTTCTTGTCTACCAGCATTGATCCTTACAGAATGCTGACACCACCATACGAAGCATCAAGGAGGATTTTTGTTTTGTTGGTGACGTTGGGTCCGGGTGCCACCGCCGCCGATGGAACCGGGGGTGCCTCAGCTGGCTCGTAGGGCTTTCACTCCTTAGCTGGCTCGAGAGGTTTCCTTGCCCCGGTTGGGTCGGCAGGCTCCCATCCCACGTCATGCCTCAGTCAGCTTCTCTGGCTCCTACGCCTCAGCCGGGAAATAAGGCGCTCACCCCACGTCATGCTTCAGCCGGCCCATCAGGCTCCCACGCCTCAGCCGGTTCGTGCTCCCACGCCTCAGTGGGATCGTCAGGCTTTTACGCCTCAGTCGGATCGTCAGGCTCGCACGCCTCAGTCTGCTCGCCAGGCTCCTACACCTCTGCTTGCTCGTCGGGCTTCAACGCCTCAGCTGGCTTGTCTGGCTTCTATGCCTCAGCCAGCTTGTCCAGCGCCCATGCCTTGTCCAGCGCCCATGCCTCGGCCGGACCGTCAGGCTCGCCTGGGTGGGATGCTGGGTGGCGCCCCTAGAGGGGGGGTACTGTCACTACTGCTCCCGCTCTCTCTCTCTCTGGTGCTCCAGGCTGCCCTTCATTACGCACACCTGTCCCATCATTACGTGCATCAGCGCTCACTGAACTCACCTGGACTCCTTCACTTTGTTGATTGCCTTCCCTATTTATGTCTGCTCCTCAGTGTGTTCCCTGTGTCAGCATTAATGTCATTATGTGTTCATGTCCAGATGCTGCCCTGTCCTGTTCCATTCCGTTGTTAATTAAATGTTCACTCCCTGTACCTGCTTCTCATCTACCAGTGTCGATCCTTATAACAAGTTGATTGTCTGTTTGCGTGTGTGTGTGTGTGTGTGTGTGTGTGTGTGTGTGTGTGTGTGTGTGTGTGTGTGTGTGTGTGTGTGTGTGTGTGTGTGTGTGTGTGTGTGTGTGTGTGTGTGTGTGTGTGTGTGTGTGTGTGTGTGTGTGTGTGTGTGTGTGTGTGTGTGTGTGTTTCATCCAAACATCCCTGAAACCACAGGGTTCCAGGCATTTTCAAATGTATACTGCTGTTTGTACGTTTATTGCATACTATAATGACAAGTTACATGTCTACATACGGAAGACGAAACACATCTCCTGTAAATCAACCACAGCTAGTATCGCGCCTAGCCTACTGAATCACATTATTGGAGTGAGAAGCTTCGAGGAGATCTAATAACCATAACCATGCTATTACTGATTACAATAAACTCTTGGTTCCTGAAGAATTCACTGCAGTTGTGCAAATGTATTCCTTTTCCACCCTAGAAACACATGGGACTTGTCACCGTTTGAATGCAGTTAACACAACCGTTTCAGCTGTGCTCCTGCTCCACACTATGCTTTAACTGGTGAACCAGTCATTTCCTGTAGCCTTGCTATTGATTTGCTATTTGCATAGTTATTTGTTGATGGATTCAAAGCCGGTGGTACTCTATTGACCATGCTTCCATAACGTGCACTGAGTACACGAGGGCAGCGAGGTGTCGAGAGCCAATCGTTAAAGCAGAAATGGAGAGAGGGTCGTGCTATGAAACCCCAGCACGATCTAACGGGTTGACACAGTTTCACTTCAGTATTTGACGTTCATCGATGGGGGGAGATCAACATCACGTTTTGGTGGTTAAGTCGAAGCATTCATTCTGAATGGTTAAGGTCAGGGCTAAGGTTTAGAATTGGGTTAAAATAGAAACAACTCGATGGTTAAGTTTAGGCATTACATCCAAATGGTTAAGGTCAGTGTCACGTTCCTGACCTATTTTCTGTTGTTTTGTATGTGTTAGTCGGTCAGGGCGTGAGTGTGGGTGGGCATTTCTATGTTTTCTGTTTCTATGTTGGTTTAAAGGGTGACCTAATATGGCTCTCAATTAGAGGCAGGTGTTTTTCATTTCCTCTGATTGAGAGTCATATTAAGGTAGGTGTTTTCACACTGTTTGTTTGTGGGTGGTTGTCTTCCGTGTCTGTGTATATGTTTGCACCATACGGGACTGTTTCGTTCGTTCGTTCGTTTGTTTTGTAGTAAGTACTTGTTCGTTCGTTCTTCGTGTTTCATGTAAGTTCGTCGTTCTAAGTCTGTCTACTTTCGTTTTGTTATTTTGTATCATTTTCAAGTATAGTTCGTTTTGTTCTTGTTGTAATAAACTTCAGTATGTCATTTCAACGCGCTGCACCTTGGTTTAATCCCTGCTCCTCCTCTTCGTATGAAGAGAGAGAGGAACGCCGTTACAGAACCACCCACCAAATAACCAGAACCAAGCAGCGGTGTAATGGGAGGAAGGGACAACGCAAGAAGGAGGAATGGACATGGGAGGATGTTTTGGACGGTAAAGGTTGCTACACATGGGAGGAGATCCTGGCTGGAAGGGATCGCCTCCCATGGGAACAGCTGGAGGCACTGAGGAGAGCAGAGGCAACCGGAGAAGGGAACCGGCGTTATGAGGGGACGCGTCTAGCACGGAAGCCCAAAAAGCCCGTGAGTACTACCCAAAAATTTTCTTGGGGGGGTGGCTAAGAGGTAGTGGGCCAAGGGCAGGTAGGAGACCTGCGCCCACTTCCCAGGTTAACCGTGGAGAGCGGGAGTACGGGCAGACACCGTGTTACGCAGTAGAGCGCACGGTGTCTCCTGTACGTGTGCATAGCCCGGTGCGGGTTATTCCACCTCCCCGCACTGGTAGGGCTAGATTGAGTATTGAGCCGGATGTCATGAAGCCGGCCCTACATATCTGGCCACCAGTACGTCTCTTTGGGCCGGCTTACATGGCACCAGCCTTACGCATGGTGTCCCCGGTTCGCCTACATAGCCCGGTGCGGGTTATTCCACCTCCCCGCACTGGTCGGGCGACGGGGAGCATTCAACCAGGTAAGGTTGGGCAGGCTCAATGCTCAAGGGAGCCAGTACGCTTGCACGGTCCGGTATTTCCGGCGCTACCTCCCCGCCCCAGCCCAGTACCACCAGTGCCTACACTACGCACCAGGTTTCCAGTGCGTCTCCAGAGCCTTGTTCCTCCTCCACGCACTCTCCCTATGGTGCGTGTCTCCAGCCCAGTGCCTCCAGTTCCGGCACCACGCACTAAGCCACCTGTGCGTCTCCAGAGCCCTGTACACACTGTTCCTTCTCCCCGTACTCGTCCTGATGTGCGTGCACTCAGCCCGGTGCCACCAGTGCCGGTACCACGCACCAGGCCTATAGTGCGCTTCGAGAGGTCAGTGTGCCCTGTCCCTGCTCCCCGCACTAGGCTTGAAGTGCGTGTCTCCAGTCCGGTGCCTCCAGTTCCGGCACCACGTACCAGGCCTACAGTGCGTCTCAGCCGGCCAGAGTCTGCCGTCTGCCCAACGGCGCCTGAACTGTCCGTCTGCCAAGCGCCGCATGAACTGCCCGTCTGTATTGAGCCTTCAAAGCCGCCCGTCTGCCATGAGCCTGCAAAGCCGCCCGTCTGCCATGAGCCTACAGAGCCTTCCGCCAGACAGGAGCCGCTAGAGCCTTCCGCCAGACAGGAGCCGCTAGAGCTTTCCGCCAGACAGGAGCAGCCAAAGCCTTCCGCTAGACAGGATCAGTCTGAGCCATCCGTCTCCGCAGCGCCATCTGAGCCATCCGTCTCCTCAGAGCCATCTGAGCCATCCGTCTCCCCAGCGCCATCTGAGCCATCCGTCTCCCCAGCGCCATCTGAGCCATCCGTCTCCCCAGCGCCGTCTGAGCCATCCGTCTCCCCAGCGCCGTCTGAGCCATCCGTCTCCCCAGCGCCGTCTGAGCCATCCGTCTCCCCAGCGCCGTCTGAGCCATCCGTCTGTCCCGAGCCATTAGAGCCGCCCGTCTGTCCCGAGCCGTCAGAGCCGTTAGTCAGTCAGGAGCCGCTAGAGCCATTCGCCAGACAGGATCTGCCAGAGCCGCCAACCAGACAGGATCTGCCAGAGCCGCCAACTAGACAGGATCTGCCAGAGCTGCCAACTAGACAGGATCTGCCAGAGCCGCCAACCAGACAGGATCTGCCAGAGCCGCCAACCAGACAGGATCTGCCAGAGCCGCCAACCAGACAGGATCTGCCAGAGCCGCCAACCAGACAGGATCTGCCAGAGCCGCCAGCGAGCCATGAGCGTCCAGAGCCGTCAGCCAGCCATGAGCGTCCAGAGCCGTCAGCCAGCCATGAGCGTCCAGAGCCGTCAGCCAGCCATGAGCGTCCAGAGCCGTCAGCCAGCCATGAGCGTCCAGAGCCGTCAGCCAGCCATGAGCGTCCAGAGCCGTCAGCCAGCCATGAGCGTCCAGAGCCGTCAGCCAGTCATGAGCTGCCGCTCAGCCCAGAGCGGCCATTAATCCAGAACTGCCCCTCAGTCCAGAGCTGTCTCTCTGTCCGGAGCTGCCTTTCAGTCCGGAGTTGCCCCTCTATCCTGAGCTACCTCTCTGTCCTGTGCTATATCTCTGTCCTGAACTACCTTATCCCGGTGCTGCCCCTTGTCTCGATGTTACCCAGGAAATTAAGTGGGTGGAATAGGAGGGTGGTCAGTCGTAGGGGGAAACGGAAGCTGGGATTGACTATGGTGGGGTGGGGACCTCGTCCAGAGCCGGAGCCACCACCGTGGTCAGATGCCCACCCAGACCCTCCCGTAGACTTTGTGCTGGTGCGCCCGGAGTTCTCACCTTGAGGGGGGGGTTATGTCACGTTCCTGACCTATTTTCTGTTGTTTTGTATCTGTTAGTCGGTCAGGGCGTGAGTGTGGGTGGGCATTTCTATGTTTTCTGTTTCTATGTTGGTTTAAAGGGTGACCTAATATGGCTCTCAATTAGAGGCAGGTGTTTTTCATTTCCTCTGATTGAGAGTCATATTAAGGTAGGTGTTTTCACGCTGTTTGTTTGTGGGTGGTTGTCTTCCGTGTCTGTGTATATGTTTGCACCATACGGGACTGTTTCGTTCGTTCGTTTGTTTTGTAGTAAGTACTTGTTCGTTCGTTCTTCGTGTTTCATGTAAGTTCGTCGTTCTAAGTCTGTCTACTTTCGTTTTGTTATTTTGTATCATTTTCAAGTATAGTTCGTTTTGTTCTTGTTGTAATAAACTTCAGTATGTCATTTCAACGCGCTGCACCTTGGTTTAATCCCTGCTCCTCCTATTCGTATGAAGAGAGAGAGGAACGCCGTTACAGTCCGGGCTAAGGTTTAGAATAGGGTTAAAACCCATAATTTCAAATGAGTGCCTAGCACTGGGATTGAACCCTGGACCCTCTGAGCCAGAGCTCGCGACGTATGCCTATCCACCATCCCCATCCGCAACGCCCTAGCAAGCCTACTTGATGGTAACAACGCTCACCTGGTGGCCGGTTTTGAAGGCATTTCCCGACGTCCTGGGGACCGGGACGTACGCCGAATATCACCTTGGATCTCGAGTGACCTGGCTGACTACAGTGTGAGTGGTAGCCCGTGATTGGGAGCTGTGCTGTGTATTTATTCATCGCTGTGCATAATAATGAACTTCATAATGTAAAATTTTAAAAAATAAATAAATCTCTTCCCTGTATCCTTCAGTTACACAACACTCATCTAGTTTGGGATTATGTACAGTGTGTACTGTGTGTGTTTGGGTTTAGATTGTTTGACTGAATCCACAGTGACACAGGCACATGATTTGATTTCAAGGGTAAATTGGATTTAATAATCCCCCCCAGGACTCCCTAGGGTCACAGTGGTGGTTTGGCCCCACACAAACCCCTCTCTCACTCCATCTACCTCTCCTTTAGTAGTGATATACAGCTCCTCTGATCAATCCCTCTCTAGATTATCTCTGTTTAACAAGGTTTCAGTTTCTGACACCAACACATTTCTCTGCTCCGGTAAGAATTGAGCACGTTTGAAACCTCAGCTTGATTCAGCTCAATCCCTCTTCCACAATAGAGCCAAACAACAAAGGCACTAAATGGATTAGTGTAGGTGATTATTGCCATTGTCACCAGTCAATAGCGTGTGTTTTGTCGTTGTGTGGCCTTTCTCTTTCATGGTTTGAGTGTGTGTCCGTGCGCGTGTGCATGTGTGCGTGTGTGTGAGTGTGTGCCTTTAGAGTGCGTGCGTTTGCATGGCGTGCCTTGGGGGTACATCCTTGTAAGCGATTTTGTGGGTGAGATCCTCACTTGACAGTGTGATCGAGATGAAGGGATGAAATAGAAGGATGGAACAACATGTGGAGGGCGAGGAAGGGGGATTCTGCCACAAATGGCATTAGTGACCTTCACTGTGGGGTTCGAGGAAATTGGCCTGAATGAAGATGGACTGTGTGCTGGGTCTCTGTGTGGTGCTATGTGCTGTGTCTGCCGGGCTCCTTGGCCACCAGCCTGGTCTCATAAACTAAACATAACATAGTAAAAGTAAATCCGTGACACTAAAATTAGTATGATATGTTACTTTTGGTATGGTTACTTAAGACAGATGGTTACATAAGGCAAAAACGAAAGTAGGGTGGATGGCTGAATGTATAATGAGAAAGTCTAGCAACCCAAAGGTTGTGAGCTCGAATCATGGGCAATGTCATCATTTTAGCAACTTTTCAACTACTTATAACTTTTTAGCTACTTTGCAACTTCTTAGCATGTTAGCTAACCCTTCCCCTAACCCTAACCATAACCCTTTAGGCAAACCCTTCTCCTAACCCTAACCTTAACCCTTTAACCTAACTCCTTAACTTAACCGTAACCTTTACCCTAACTCCTAGCCTAGCTAAGCTTAGCCAGCTAGCTAACGTTAGCCACCTAGCCATCTAGCTAGAATTCGTAACATGTCATACGTTTAGCAAATTCGTCACATATAGTACAGTTGGCAAATTCGTAACATATTGTACGTTTTGCAAATTCGTAACATACAATACGAATTGTAATTCATAACATATCATGCGAAATGGGTGATGGACATTAATACAATTAAAATGAATACATCCCATACAAAACGTAACATGTCATACTAAATGGATCGGATTTACGTACAGAATCAATGAAATCCTCTGAGACCTGGTTGTGGCCACAGATCAGTCACACACAGGAGTGTTGGCAGGAGGACAGGTGTGGGGGAGGCCCCCACGGCCAGACCACAGGCCTCACACGCATGGAGGAGAGAAAAAGAGACAGAGAGAGAGAGAGATACAGAGAGAGAGATACAGAGAGAGATACAGAGGGAGAGAGAGATACAGAGAGAGAGAGATACAGAGAGAGAGAGAGAGAGAGAGAGAGAGGAGAGAGAGAGAGAGAGAGATAGATACAGAGAGATACAGAGAGATAGACAGAGGGGTCCAGGTGAGAGAGATGTCTATAAATAAGTGGAGACCCTGAGGTGCAGATTTTCTCTGGGGTTTAGTACAGATCATTATGTGCAAACCAGTAGGTGGACTGGGCGGCTGGGAGGGGGATAGACTGCATATATATACATTATATATGACAAGCATACCCATAACATGATGCTGCCACCACAATACTTGAAAATACAGAGGGGTTTCAAATCAGAGACAAGGTTTGAATATTGCTGTCCATCAGTGATTCCCATCCAAATGTACCGAGCTTGAGCAATTTTGAGAAAAACAATGGATATATGTTGCTCTAAGAGTTGTGCAATGTGGGTAGAATCTTATATGAAATTATTCACAGCTGTAATGTCTGCCAAATGTGCTTCCACCAACTATTAACTTTTGGGTGTGAAGACATACAGTAGACAATCTTCATTTTGTATTTTTTCGTAATTCATTTTGGAATAGGAGATCTATTTGAATCCCTTTTTAGATGTCATTTTAAGGTAGCAAAAATGTGAACACCGTGCACGGGGTGCGATGACTTGAACGAGGCACCGTGTACCACAGGAGGTTGGTGGCACCTTCATTGGGGAGGATGGGCTCGTGGTAATGGCTGGAGCGGAATCAGTGGATCGGTATCAAATACATTAAACACATGGTTTCCAGCCATTATTATGAGCCGTCGTCCTCTCAGCAGCCTCCGCTGCTGTATACTATACTGTTGCTGCTTGCCACTTTAGAGGTCACCTGCAGCTCTGCTATATTGCACTCAAATAGAGAGGAGAGGAGGGCCTCTGTGGCTATCTCTACAGAGGATGTGTCTTTATGGAGTGGCAAATCATATGGCTGTGGTGGGGGATGAGATGGGCTTGTTTTAAAGAGCCTGATGATTGGAGAAGATATGGTTGACCTGCAGCACGTTCCCTTGATTGTGTTGCTCACCCTATGTGAGGCCTTCCTCCTCCTTATCAGTTCATTTCAAGGCGTTTTATTGGCATAGGAAACCTATGTTCACATTGCCAAAGCAAGTGAAGTAGATAATAGACAAAAGTGAAGTAAACAATAAAAATGCACAGTAAACATTACACTCACAGAAGTTCCCGAAAGAATAAAGGCAATGCATCTCTCTCTCTTTCTCTCTCTCCCTCCATCCTCTCTCTTTCTCTCTCTCCCTCCATCCTCTCTCTTTCTCTCTCTCCCTCCATCCTCTCTCTTTCTCTCTCTCCCTCCATTCTCTCTCTTTCTCTCTCTCCCTCCATCCTCTCTCTTTCTCTCTCTCCCTCCATCCTCTCTCTTTCTCTCTCTCCCTCCATCCTCTCTCTTTCTCTCTCTCCCTCCATCCTCTCTCTTTCTCTCTCTCCCTCCATCTCTCTCTCTTTCTCTCTCTCCCTCCATCTCTCTCTCTTTCTCTCTCTCCCTCCATCTCTCTCTCTTTCTCTCTCTCCCTCCATCCTCTCTCTTTCTCTCTCTCACTCCATCCTCTCTCTTTCTCTCTCTCCCTCCATCCTCTCTCTTTCTCTCTCTCCCTCCATCCTCTCTCTTTCTCTCTCTCCCTCCATCCTCTCTCTTTCTCTCTCTCCCTCCATTCTCTCTCTTTCTCTCTCTCCCTCCATCCTCTCTCTTTCTCTCTCTCATCCATCCTCTCTCTTTCTCTCTCTCCCTCCATCCTCTCTCTTTCTCTCTCTCCCTCCATTCTCTCTCTTTCTCTCTCTCCCTCCATCCTCTCTCTTTCTCTCTCTCCCTCCATCCTCTCTCTTTCTCTCTCTCCCTCCATCCTCTCTCTTTCTCTCTCTCCCTCCATCCTCTCTCTTTCTCTCTCTCCCTCCATCCTCTCTGTTTCTCTCTCTCCCTCCATCCTCTCTCTTTCTCTCTCTCCCTCCATCCTCTCTCTTTCTCTCTCTCCCTCCATCCTCTCTCTTTCTCTCTCTCCCTCCATCCTCTCTCTTTCTCTCTCTCCCTCCATCCTCTCTCTTTCTCTCTCTCCCTCCATCCTCTCTCTTTCTCTCTCTCCCTCCATCCTCTCTCTTTCTCTCTCTCCCTCCATTCTCTCTCTTTCTCTCTCTCCCTCCATCCTCTCTCTTTCTCTCTCTCCCTCCATTCTCTCTCTTTCTCTCTCTCCCTCCATCCTCTCTCTTTCTCTCTCTCTCTCCCTCCATCCTCTCTCTTTCTCTCTCTCCCTCCATCCTCTCTCTTTCTCTCTCTCCCTCATCCTCTCTCTTTCTCTCTCTCCCTCCATCCTCTCTCTTTCTCTCTCTCCCTCCATCCTCTCTCTTTCTCTCTCTCCCTCCATCCTCTCTCTTTCTCTCTCTCCCTCCATCCTCTCTCTTTCTCCCTCCATCCTCTCTCGTTCTCTCTCTCCCCATCCTCTCTCTTTCTCTCTCCCTCCATCCTCTCTCTTTCTCTCTCTCCCTCCATCCTCTCTCTTTCTCTCTCTCCCTCCATCCTCTCTCTTTCTTTCTCTCCCTCCATCCTCTCTCTTTCTCTCTCTCCCTCCATCCTCTCTCTTTCTCTCTCTCCCTCCACCTCTCTCTTTCTCTCTCTCCCTCCATCCTCTCTCTTTCTCTTTGAGCCTGTCAAAAGAAATCTAGCCGAGTTCGAGAAAGAAAGTCCTGCTGACTTAAGTTTTATTTCTTTCCATTTAGGCAAATGGTCAAATCACACCACATTTCATTACACAGAGTAGACTGCTGGAAATGAAACGTTTGAGAGTCAACTTGGGTAAACAGCGTGGGGTTGTTGAACTCTCACTTAGCGTTTTCGAGCGCTCCGCTCTCTTGTGTTATTATTTGAGAAGACAGAGAAAACACTCGGCCTGATTAGTGCCGAGAATAAATGATCAGTAATTATGCTAAGTGCCTCCGTGGGAATATTTTAGAGGAGTACAGAACAAAAAAAATCCAAATCTCCAAGAGCAATTAGAGCGCAAGAGAAGAGATACTTCTCAAGAGACTTCTCAAGAAAATGCAATCATTTTAAAAAGACACTTTATAGCAAAGAGTGTCCCACTGAAGTCTTTTGAGGGGCAACCGTACTCTCTGTGATCTCTCGCCACTTAATTGATCAGTTCATCTCATTGATTGGCTATAGAGTCCACACTTCTGAATACCCATGTTGCCTGAATAGAAGACCAGGAAAGACTTCAGCCATTGGAGGTCCTCAGCGGTTCCCCATTACTGTAGAAAAAGTAAAAAGGTAAAGCGAGACGCAAACATCTAGAAACAATCAGCGTACTGTACAGCCCACTTCTCACACACAGGGAAGATTTCCGTCAAACATCAAAGAGGAAGAGGACATTTTTATCTTGAAAACACGTGTGTTGCATCACTGATTATACTTCATCATTTATCACATCGAAGAATAACACTTTCCTTCCTAGTCAAAAAACTGTACGCTATAATATGGGGGAGATGTACTGTATTTATTTTTATTCGCAGCGGGATTAAAAGCTGGTTATCATTCAATTCCTTTCATGCCGCTCCCTCTCGCTGTCATTTCCAGCTAATTAGATTCCAGCCGGGGTGCCAGTGGCTGGCGCAGGTTGACGTTTATTGCCATGAGTCTTGTCCTGGAGGCAGAACTGAGCAATTTCTCCCTTAGATAGGCCAGCTGCAAAGTCAAAATTGGCTATATTGTTAAAATAAAAAACATTTGAAGCTTTTTGGTCTTAATTTAAGTTTAGGGTTAGGCATTAGGGTTAGCAGTGTGGTTAAGGTGAGGGTGAAGGTTAGGGTTAGGTATAAAATCAGATGTGATGACTTTGTGGCTGTTCTAGCTTGTGACCACCGCAGAGCTGCCTCCAGAACAAGATTCACGATGAAAAACTCTAACCTGCGTGGCGTGCTGCTGTGTTTTGGCAGGCTGACGGATAACATTACAGAGCATGACCTTCCTCCCGTCATTGTCCCTGTGACAGCCAACAGCTTCTGCTGCTGCTAGGACTGCAGCTATCCTATTACACAAAGTGGAGTTTTAGCAGGAAATGTTCTTCATTAGATTACTGTACAAATAATCCGTGGGTTTTACTGTAGGCTGTGTGGCAAAAATGCCTATGCAAAAAAAATAAATGTATTTGTACATTCCCATGTTTCACAAAAATATTTTATGGACTGTTACTTTTCGTTCTGTCCACCTCACCCTCTGTGTGTGTGTGAGCGTGCGTGCAGGTGTTCTTCCCGCGTGTGTGTGGACGAGCGGCAGCCGCACTCAATTGTATGATAACTAAACGCAGCAGGGCACTAGGGCCCGCGGTCAGACTGATCAACAGTTTAAATGGCTGTCAAGCCTCATTGCAGATCGCCACTGTCAGTCCTACCTCAGCGCTCCTGTCACTGACCTCCCTTTCCTCTTCCCTCTCTCTCTTAGACGGGCACTTCGACACTGTGTGAAAACAAATCTCTTGTTCTTTGTCGTTGGCTGAGGAGGAGAAACTAGGTCAAACAAAAAGGCAAACCAAGTAAACCACTCGTCTTGTCTTGTGTGAGAGGACAGCTACTTTTGTCTTTTAGCTTTCGCATAGCAGTTAGGAGGGGATTTGCACAACGGTGTCTGGTGTGTTCATGGTAACTACTCCACTCAATGAATTTTGGTGAGAGGCACAGCGAATACTGTTTGGGTTGATACAATCTACACCAGGGGAGGCTGCTGAGGGGAGGACGGCTCATAATAATGGCTGGAATGGGGTGCAGTGGATGGAATAGAGTGAACGGAATGGTATCACATGGTATCTACACTGAGTGTACAAAACATTAAAGACACCTTCCTAATATTGAGTTACACCCCCCACTTTTGCCCTAAAAAACAGCCTCAATTCGCCGGGGCACGGATGCTACAAGGTGTTGAAAGCGTTCCACAGGGATGCCGGCCCATGTTGATTCAGTTGTGTCAAGTTTGCTGGATGTCCTTTTGGGTGGTGGACCATTCTTGATACACACGGGAAACTGTTGAGCGTGAAAAACCCAGCAGCGTTGCAGTTCTTGCCACACTCAAACCGGTGCGCCTGGCACCTACTACCATACCCCGGTCAAAGGCACTTCAATCTTTTGTATTGCCCATCCAATCCATGTCTCAATTGTCTCAAGGCTTAAAATCCCTCTTTAACCTGTCTCCTCCCCTTCATCTACACTGATTGAAGTGGATTTAACAAGTGACATCAATAAGGAATCATAGCTTTTACCTGGATTCACCTGGTCAGTCTATGTCATGGAAAGGTGTCCTTAATGTTTTGTACACTCAGTGTACATCAGAATATAAGATTTCCCTAAAACCTCAAATTATACATTTGACTAATTCAAATTGATGTCTCTTGATTGATTGGTGATATGTAATCCAAAATACACGTTACTTCTTTTTTTCCCGCAACATCTCACCTCTGTGTGAGGGAGGAGCTACTGTACTTAGTTTAGAGAGAGAGAGAGAGAGAGAGAGAGAGCGAGAGAGAGAGAGAGAGAGAGAGAGAGAGAGAGAGAGAGAGAGAGAGAGAGAGAGAGAGAGAGAGAGAGAGAGAGAGAGAGGGAGGGAGAGAGAGAGAGAGAGAGAGAGAGAGAGAGAGAGAGAGAGAGAGAGAGAGAGAGAGAGAGAGAGAGAGAGAGAGACTGTCTAGTTTTGTCCCACTCTCTGCGCACCTGAGAACACCACACAAAAGCTAGCTGCGAGAGGTGGCATAGCTAAACAAAGAGAAGCTGAGAGTACACGATCCACTGTGGCACTATGTGTTTACTCATTTCTCCCGTTGATCCGTTCAGACTGGCTATCAACGTGCTTTCCAACCCTATGAGCAGACGGGGCACTCAACCATGTGATAGGGGTCAATCTCTGTGGCCTCAAGTCATGGCGAGTTGACCCTGAGAGCCTACAGATCTGACCTCTTGTCTGAGCAGGTCAAATGTATCTTACCCTTAATATACTGTAGTACATGTATTCACACTTTCCCTTCTCAAAGGCATAGATAGAATTTACCAGGAGAAATATGTCTAACACTGTGAATGAATAACACATGACGAAGAGGCTGTGTTTTGCCTTTGCTAGTATTGGTAGGCAACTATGGAGAGACACATAGAGTACAGGAACACTGTGTCCTTTTATTCCCCACCCTTCTATGATGTAGGAGCTCTGAGATTACCTTAAGCTTTATCTGATAATGAAAAAGGCCCATCGGACACCATCGATCTCATAACAATGTACACGTGCACACACACACACACACACACACACACACACACACACACACACACACACACACACACACACACACACACACACACACACACACACACACACACACACACACACACACACACACACACACACACACACTTTACTGCAACACACTAACCTCCAACCAACTCCTCTCCCACACAACACCTACTGTTGACAGTTACATGCAGTACAGTATCTCTCTGTCTCTGTCTCTCTGTTTCTATCTATGTCTCTCTGTCTCTCTGTCACTCTGTCTCTCTCTCTCTGTCTCTTTGTCTCTCTGTTTATATCTATGTCTCTATGTCTCTCTGTTTCTATTGGTCTCTGTCTCTCTGTCTCTCTGTTTCTATCTGTCTCTCTGTCTCTCTGTCTCTCTGTTTCTATCTGTCTCTCTCTGTCTCTGTATCTATCTGTCTCTCTCTGTCTCCCTGTCTCTCTGTTTATATCTATGTCTCTATGTCTCTCTGTTTCTATTGGTCTCTGTCTCTGTCTCTCTGTTTCTATCTGTCTCTCTCTGTCTCTCTGTTTCTATCTGTCTCTCTCTCTCTCTGTCTCTCTGTTTCTATCTGTCTCTCTCTGTCTCTCTGTCACTCTGTTTATATCTATGTCTCTGTCTCTCTGTTTCTATCTGTCTCTCTCTGTCACTCTGTTTCTATTTGTCTCTCTCTGTCTCTCTCTGTCTCTCTGTCACTCTGTTTATATCTATGTCTCTATGTCTCTCTGTTTCTATTGGTCTCTGTCTCTCTGTTTCTCTGTTTCTATCTGTCTCTCTCTATTTCTCTGTCTTTCTGTTTCTATCTGTCTCTCTCTGTCACTCTGTTTCTATCTGTCTCTCTCTGTCACTCTGTCTCTCTGTTTCTATCTGTCTCTTTCTGTCTCTGTTTCTATCTGTCTCTCTCTGTCTCTCTGTCTCTCTGTTTCTATCTGTCTCTCTCTGTTTCTATCTGTCTCTCTCTGGATCTCTTTCAGTCTGTTTATATCTATGTCTCTATGTCTCTATCGGTCTCTGTCTCTCTGTCTCTCTGTTTCTATCTGTCTCTCTCTGTTTCTATCTGTCTCTCTGTTTCTATCTGTCTCTCTATCACTCTGTCTCTCTGTTTCTATGTCTCTCTTTGTCTCTCTGTCTCTCTGTTTCTATCTGTCTGTCTCTCTCGGTCTCTCTCTCTCTCTCTCTCTGTCCTTCAGTCTACCGTAGTTTGACTGGCTGGTGGTTAGCTGCGGTACATAGAGTACCATTGCCGAAGCAACAACACAATAACAGGCATGCTAAATAGGATCGATATATGCGTGGGCCTCAGCCTCTGCGTTTATGTGACAAGCGTGAGTCTTATCGTCTCTGCTTGCACCAACAGTTAGCAAGCTCTCCCTTCCTCCCCCATCTATAGGGCTATAAATCAATACACAACCAGGTGGTACACCAGGCAGACAGTGACTACAGCAAATTGCTATCATTTTTTGTGTTGATTCAGGAGTTAAATTCACTCTATACGAGTGAAATTAACACTCAGTGGTGTAAAAGAACCTCCAGTGTTGGTGTTTTTTTGGGGGATTTAAAAATATAATCTGTGTTTTTCATGTATATACATTATTCTAAACTAATCCAATTGGTTAGTTAGTTATATTGCACCTCTTGCTGAAACGGTTGTTACATTTTAAATTGTTTAGGTCGTCTTCTTATCAACTTTCTTAACCTTGACAGGAACCAGGTTTCAATCCGACCTTTTTCTCCTAGTAAAGTACATGTCGGATACATTTTTCTACGACGGGCCAAATGTCGACAAAACAAAATGCGCCAGACAAGGTGGGATCTCTTGTGTCTGTAAAATGAATTCATGCCAGAAATTAGGTGGAAACACTTCTATGCGCAAATATTGATATAATAACCATCATAAGTCACATGACATGCTGTGTGGTCCTGCCATTAGGACTCGGCAGGAAAGCATGCAGATTAGGCTACAGACAAACTGATGAACTTCACAGGGTGGTGAAAGTTCAAGTAATGCTCCTTTCCAATGTACATCGAGGATCTTATTCTGGTGACACGATCATGGATACTTGGCTGCCATTTGACAAATAAAAATAGTCGAGCTCTTTTGTCCATAATAATCTAGTAAAGGGATATCCTGGACACTCAAATTAATATGATATGTTACGTTTGGTATGGTTACATAAGACAGATGGTTACTTAAGGCAAAAACGAAAGTACTGTGGTTGATTGGGGTGGATGGGTGAGCGTATAACTTTTCAACTACTTTCTACTTTTTAGCTATTTTGCAACTACTTAGCATGTTAGCTAACCCTTCCCCTAACCCCAACTCTAACCTTAACCCTTTAACCTAACTGATAAATTGACCTCTAACCTTAACCCTAACCCCTAACCCCCATCCTAGCTAATATTAGCCACCTAGCTAGAACATTTCATACGTTTTATAAATTCTTTACATAATGTACATTTCGCAAATTCGGGGAACATATAATACGAATTGTAATTCGTCACATATCATACGAAATGAGTGATGGACACCACAAATGAATGCATTCCATTTACATGCAGAATAGTAGGAAATGCTCTGAGACCAGGTTGGGAGGAAATATGCCATGGTCTAGTGGCGAACACTGCGCAAGTTAATTTCATTTTACTGTGCTGTAGGTCACTGAATTCATTTTCCGAATGGCAATTGGTGTAATTTCTCAAGGGACTTGTTGCAAGGGGCGGCTTGCATTTCCCCAGATTTCCTACAACCTACAAGGTGTGAACGAAACCCTCTTGTTTACTTACCCCCCAAAACAAGAATCCAATCAAATCAAATGTTATTTGTCACGTGCGCCGAATACAACAGGTGTAGACCTTACAGTGACATGCTTACTTACAAGCCCTTAACCAACAATGCAGTTTTAAGAATAATAAGTGTTAGGTAAAAAAATGTATAAGTAAAAAATAAAAACAACAAATAATTAAAGAGCAGCAGTAAAATAACAATAGCGAGGCTGTATACAGGGGGTACCGGTACAGAGTCAATGTGCGGGGGCACAGATTAGTCGAGATAATTGAGGTAATATGTACATATAGGTAGAATGGGGCTCATTATGTACAGTAGCATGACAAGAACAGTACATACAGGCCTTTTTTGTCAGTATAACCCCCTGTAAAAGTGATCTCCGGATGTCCCTCGCTGACTAAACTAGAGGAGTAGAAAGGACTCTCTCATACTCTCACCCTTTTCCCCTCTCCCTTTCTCTCTCTCTCTCTCCCTCTCTCCCTCTCCTTCTCTATCCTTTTCCCCTTCCTTCCTCTCGCTCTCTATCTCCATCTTTCTTCCTCTCCCTCGCCACCTCTCTCTCTCCCTCCTGCTATCTCCATCTCTCTTCCTCCCCTCACCACCTCTCTCCCTCCCTCTATCTCCATCTCTCTTCCTCTCCCTTGCCACTTCTCTCTCTCCCCCTCACTCCCTGGAATAAATCGCTCTCTCTCGCCCAATTTCAATTTCAATTGAAGGGGCTTTATTGGCATGAGAAACGCTCTCTCACTTCCTCTCCCTCACAACCTCTCTCTCTCCCCCTCACTCCCTGGCTAAACTCTCTCTCTCTTTCTCTCCCCCTCGCGTCCTCACTTCCTGGCTAAACTCTCTCTCCCCCTCGCACCCTCAATCACTGGCTAAACTCTCTCACTCTCTTGCTCTCTTACTCTCTCTCTCTCACTCACTCACTCACTCACTCACTCACTCACTCACTCACTCACTCACTCACTCACTCACTCACTCACTCACTCACTCAGCCCATTGTTGCTGATCTTATCTCCCTGTCCGATGGAAGGACAAATGACCCTGGAGATCCCATTGGCAAATTAGATTTACAGGTTTAGCTCTGATGGCATGCTTAATATGCACAGAGGGAGAAGGACTAGAGTTAGTTAAAGAAGTACTATACTGGCTTTGTGAAGGAAATCCAGGCATGACATGAAATAATATTTGATATAATGCTCTTTTCTATCGTTTGTCATTTTGAAACTAACAAGTTCCGCTCTGTTCTCTATGGGTTACTCAGCATTTATTTTAGAGTTGAGTTCACCGAGCTTAAAGTCTAGACTCAGCCAATTAGCCTGTCGTTTTAAAATAATGTACACCCCAGTTTCTCATTATAGGCAGCAATTAGGCATGCGGTTGTTGGGGCAACATTTTTTTATATTCATTCGTTTTTGATCAAAGGCCGGAGTGGCATGGACTCTGTTGCCCGTGTCCATTACTTATGCTCTTGGCATTTCGGAAAAGGCAACATTTTCCAGTATGTGCTTTTAGCAAAGATTTCCTGTCAACGTTTAGGCAAACGAGTTTCCACGAGTCCATACGTGGCGGTCTCTAAACTTTTGTAGTGGGGACAACGGTAAATTACCCCTGGGTACAACGGTAGTGACAAAGTCAGCCTGCTGATGCACTGGGCTGCTGCGCCTGTGATTGACAGCCAGCGCTGAGCCTGGCCATGCTGTTCAGATGGATTTAGGCTCATGGGACTGAGGCCTCTCTCTGTCTGGTCCAACCTGCTATCCTGTGCTGGAAATATAGACCTATTTATTATATGCTTTCTATCTGGTGAAAGCCTTGATTCCTATCACCTCTCTATATGGTTGCATTGGCCCAATGCTTTGTCATAGTACTGACACAGGAATAATTGTCCACTTTTACTTGAATTGGATTGATATTGTGCCCCCCCCCCCAAAAAAAAATACACACCTACTCACTACATATCCGTGTTGATTCCTTTGACCAGGTATGATTAATCCTCAAACGTCTTCAAATGAAGATCTGACTCCGAAGAGAGGGAGGATTTGACCCACAGAGGGCTTCAAGTAGACTGAAAATATAATCCTCTCTAATTTCTCCCTCTTTTTTTTCCCCCCTGCAGTTGATCGTTTTCGGGTTAAATGTTAATTGGGCGGGAGCCCAGAGCTTCTCTTCTTTTTAATGACTGCACCTTTCATTTCATCTTCTGATTTGACAGCGCCTTAGCAGGTGGATTATTCCACTGACAGAATGAGCCCGAAGACACAGTTGTAAAGATAAAGCAATCAACACATCTTTTGGAAGGCATGTTCTAGACTAGAGCACTAAAACGGGTATGGTGAAACTGGATGTTGTTTAGATGCTCGACTACAGTTATGCCGACCTCGGGATTTCACTTTCAGGCCAGTGATCATTCGTAGGCCATTTTATATGCAGCATGGATACTGAAATCGGTGGATACCCTTCTGAAATCAATTTGAAGCACCCTCATAAAGCTTTGCTACCGAGCTACATGATACGGTGTGTGTGTGTGTGTGTGTGTGTGTGTGTGTGTGTGTGTGTGTGTGTGTGTGTGTGTGTGTGTGTGTGTGTGTGTGTGTGTGTGTGTGTGTGTGTGTGTGTGTGTGTGTGTGTGTGTGTGTGTGTGTGTGTGTGTGTGTGTGTGTGTGTGTGTGTGTGTGTGTGTGTGTGTGTGTGTGTGTGTGTGTGAAATAGAGAGGACAGAGAGAGAGAGAGATAAAAATATAAACAGAGAGGGAGTCAGGATGAGCATATTGCGAGTACATTTTTTATTATTTCAGATGAAATCGGTTATTGGCATCCCGGGATGGCTGGTTGAATGTGGATGTCATTACAGTACATGAAAGCTTTAGATCTGGGTCGCCTATGGATTTAACCTCTCATCCTGGATCAGTTCTGCCTCATAGTGTTATAATGCATGGGAAACATAGGATGCTTGGTCTCTGGCTTCACGCCACATACGCCGGGTACTTTAAACACTGTGAATTTAATTTAGCCTCCTCTGTTCCTACCTCATCCCTCGTTCATTATACCTTGCATATATAACATAATCCATATTCCTTCTTCTTTCCATCCATCCTTTCTTTCTTTCTTTCTTTCTTTCTTTCTTTCTTTCTTTCTTTCTTTCTTTCTTTCTTTCTTTCTTTCTTTCTTTCTTTCTCTCCTTCATTACAGAACCATGTGAAACGTGGAGGTTCATAAGATAGGCACCATTAGACACAGCTAGTGGTCAGTAAAACTATGATTGCCTGATATGGATTAAAAGCCAACTGAAAGATATGGATCGCATAAAATCGAGGTGAAACACCCTATAGCAGTGATGTGCAGTCGGGGTAGGCAGGGTTGGCAGTGCTTACCGTGTGATAATCTAATATAAAGAACTGTTATGTAAAGGCAAAAAAATATATATAATGATGTAAAAAAAAAAAAAAGCAATTGGGTGGTTTTTATGCTCAAAATCCCAGAATTTGGTAAAACTGCATCGAAACCTCAGGAAAGGCTCCAGGGTGGGCCTTTTTCCCCCAATGTCCTCATCCATTCAAATTGTTGAAGTGCGTGCCTTTCCTGACTTCAGTCACTGCTCATGGACACGGTCAGCTTTTGGGAACAAACGGATCAATGTGCCGTTAAATGAGCAGCAGAAACAAGTGACCATCCACAATGGCAATGCTAAGGTAAAGGAAAACTGTGAGATTTTGAAGGATCGCATTAGAGCAACATGCTACATAGGGAAACAAGAGTTAGCATTTTGCGGTAATGATGAGAGTACAAGCACATGTAATCGTGGCAACTATATGGAGTTATTGTTTACTTTCGCTGAAAAGGACACTTCAGGTACATCAAACAGATTTGATTGAAGCAGTCAGTGATGTGATTCGAAAGGACATTAAAGACGAGATTAATACAGACACATTTGTTGCATGAGGCGTCGATGAGGCCACAGATGTTACAAAACAAACACCAGATATCTTAGACAGCAAAGTCAAGGAGGAGCTTTGGGGACGATGTGAGCGATGACAAATGACCTGTGGCCTTGGCGGATTATGTATTGGTAGTGTTGGGGAAGTACAGCTGCGCCATCCTTGGCCCTCATGTCAATTGAGATTAATAAAAGAATAAAGAAGATTTCTACAAGGCTGTCACCGAGAGGTTCACCCTGATGGCCGTAAAAGTACTACGAAAAGTACTAAAGGTGAGCCTAAATTGCATTTTTCTGCAGGTTAGGCTACTGGACATGAGAAGAGTGTTGCTGTTCCATTCAGCACCACGGAGTTAACCTGTAGGCTATCATATGTGGGGCCCCCAAGGCACAGTTCATTCAGCCATGCTGAAACCAGGCCATGGCCTCAGAAACCTTTCGAAAATATTTTCCTTTGAAGCTTATTTCCTCATTTTCGACATGATCTATATTTTAGTGGCTTTAATATATATTTCATTTCCCAAAGCGGTCTCACTGTTTATGGTTTGGATTTATGCACAACATCCCGTTGATGAGCATTTGATTCATCAAAGTATACATTTTTTGATGAGACTCTTTTTTAATATATTGTCATTTAGATTGTTGATATGGACATTTAATTCGAACCGTATTTATTATACAGTACCAGTCACAATTTTGGACACACCTACTCATTCAAGGCTTTTTCTTTATTTTTACTATTTTCTACATTGTACAATAGTAGTGAAGACATCAAAACTATGAAATAACACATATGGAATCATGTAGTAACCAAAAACAAATCAAAATATATTTTATATTTGAGATTCTTTAAAGTAGCCACCCTTTGCCTTGATGACAGCTTTGCACAGTTTTGGCATTCTCTCAACCAGCGTCATGAGGTAGTCACCTGGAATGCATTTCAATTAACAGGTGTGCCTTGTTAAAAGTTAATTTGTAGAATTTATTTCCTTCTTAATGCGTATGAGCCAATCAGTTGTGTTGTGACAATGCAAGGGTGGTATACAGAAGATACCCCTATTTGGTAAAATACCAAGTCTATATTATGGCAAGAACAGCTCAAATAAGCAAAGAGAAATGACAGTCCATCATTACTTTAAGACATGAAGTTCAGTCAATTCGGAAAATGTCAAGAACTTTGAAAGTTTCTTCAAGTGCAGTCGCAAAAACCATCAAGCGCTATGATGAAACTGGCTCTCATGAGGACCGGCACAGCTTTAGACCCCTGAGCTTTCTGTGCCATCTTTAGTAGTCAGACATAGGGCTTTTGGAAGAGATTAACCTCTCCCAGACATACAGGCTGACAGGTAGACAGCGCTGTGATACAGTGTGGTTGTAGGCCGTCTGTTCAGTAATTGATCCAGTGTGGCTTTACCTGGCTGGAGAGAGAGACTGTGTCTGTCTACTGTCTATCTAGCACCCAGCAGGACTAGGCTGACTGTCTCTCTTTGTCTGAACCAACAGACAACCATTAAAAGCTCATTACCAACAGTTCTGGAGAGGATTAAAATGGTCATGAAAGCGAGAGAGAGAGAGAGAGAGGAAAAATGATTTCTTTCATCAATTAATTGAACTCTCGGAGAAGTACTTTGTTTGAAAGTTCTCGACATCACAGAGGAGCAGACATTTGTTATTTTCTTTCTAAACGAGTTCTGTATAACCTTGCTTAATTGTTTAATTAAAACAATGGGGTTCCATTTCGAACGTTTTTCTTTTAATCTTAGCTGTTTATTTTAGAGAGAATTTAATGGAATGGTGGGCGGGTATCTGTTTTAATGCATGTTAGGACTCTTTTATTATTAGTATTTTATGTTGGAACTGCCTTCTTGGCCAGGTCTCCCTTGAACAATAATACAAAAATAATGTTTTTTATGTTAATGGTGAAGTTCCTGGTTTACTTCCTGATTTAATAAACCATACTTCTTGCGTTAGACTAAAGTGAACAAAAGATTGTAACAGTGTCATGTGCTAAGTTATTAGTGTGCCAATCTCTCTTATTACTCTCCCAGTAATAAGGTGGGATGGGGGTGTTGACAGCTCACCATAAAAGCACATCTATCTATGATTTATCACACCCCTCCCAGCTTAACAGCTGTTCATCTCAACACCACCTGGAAGGGGTATCGGTTGTTTCTGGACAAAAAGTAATAGGTTGCCTCTGTACAACTAGTTCCCGCTGAGTAATAGCCTGCTTTGTCCAGGGTGATTATTCACATGTAAGGATGTGTAGCTTCCAGCCAGCTAGCAAAAAGCTCATCTCAGGTAGGAGTGAGAACACCTGGACTAACTCGTGGCCTATCTCTATGAGATCTCATCTGTAGCTGCCCAGCGGGGTAGCCTGCCTCAGCCTCACACAGTTAGCAAGGTTGGCTACGCCTGATTTCTTGGAAGGGAGCACCGTAGGGGGCTAAATGTTCCATGTTCCAGTTCAGCTCTGTTTATTTTGTTTTCTATGTGACTTACTTAATGCTGCCTTTGACACTCAATTCTGAGCTGCCTTTTGTACACAGATTCCTGCTGTTTGTAGTGATCTCCGGTAGCTAGCACCATTAGTGCCATTTACTATGACCTTGGCTTGGATTGGATTCCGGCTTGACAACACAATAGGACATAAAGGGAATGCACTTAATAAAGGTCAACTGTCCTTGAAAGCCAACTTCTTCTTTTGAAAATGGCTTCATGTGGCATCAATATGAGTCAGAGACATTTATTCTAGTGTCAAAATGAACTACAAAATGTAAACAGGATAATATCGGTTATAAAGTCAATCTCGTCCAAAACTGAGTTTTGTAAGTGAGTTCGTCACGACTTACTGGAGGGTTGGGTATGAATGACTTAAGGTTAGTGTACCTATTAAACACACCAACATCTAAGTTGAGACATTTCTAACCTATACTGCCCTCATTTTTTAAATAAAAGTGGAGACAAAATGAAAGATGTGCATTTTGTCATGTGCATTTGTATGACTACTTACAATTTCACTTTAATAAGACATACAAATATTTGACAAAATATGTGAAAAGTGCGGTCTGGGTTAATTGGTACCAAATGTACCTTTTAAATCCATGGGTGTTCTAAATAAGCCTCTTAAATAATCCATTTTAATTCATTTCCAAATGTTCAAAATGTACAATCTCTCATTTCTTATGTAAAATGTGATTATATTAATCTCCCTAAAGTTATTGAAATGAATGGATCATTACTATTCATCATGAAAGCGGCACTCATAAAAGGGGTGTGTCCAATCGTATCCACAGAGATCAATGTGGACTTAGGCTTTTGTTCTTGCCAACCAGTTCACACCGGATTCAACTAATCAACTAATCATAGACGTCAATCATGATCATTTGAATCAACGTTAAAATAATTATCTGAAAGCTGATTCCCATTTGCTGTCCTGCTATTCTTGTGAATTAGTTCAACTTGTCTTCCTAAAGCCTGTCTGAAGACTGTGCATTAATGCATCTACTGTGCATTAAAAAGGTACAGGTGGTGGACCAACAAATGGAATCACCTGGATGAATGAAGGACAACAATATGGAAACTCAAAAGTGCATGAGCAGTTGCCCAATAGTCATCTTTGCTCGCTATATGTTTATTAAGTGATGATATTTGATTTCATTCACAGGCTACGTACAAAACCTGCTGGATTCATTGTTCAGCAGTGTGGTGGGAAAGCCCCCTTCCATACCTGGAGCTGTTACAGAAGGCAGAGGCAGTGGCCAGACACCAGAGTAATGGAGGACACTTCAATCAGCTTGGTCACATTTGATTGGTCAATGGTCAAAATACTATCTGTCCTGGAATTCACCTAACCACCATTGATAATGTAATTGGTGCTGTATGTGTGTCTTGTATGTTGTAAAGAGGTGCCAATGGACTATTTCTGGGCCCGAGTGAGTAATGCCAACCTGTTAGTGAGCATTTCTCCTTTGCCAAGATAATCCATCCACCTGACAGGCATATCAAGAATCGAATTCATTTACTTCATATTAGCCATGGCCAGTAGAGAAACAAACACTTCCTGTACATTCTTCCTCTGTAAAGTTTTCTGAGTTATCGTTCTTGTATTTGTAAAATGCAGCAATATATTTAAAAAGGAGGCTATAGGAAGCGTTGGGGAAGCTAGGTAGCTGGGTGTTATCGTTGGTGATAAACCTTTCCTCCACAAAATGCAATTTCCACGTCAATTCCTCCACAGTGTCTCAGTTACGCCGAAACATGCCCAAGCTTGTGGTGTGGAGAAATCCCCCCTTTCATCCACCCCCGTCATCCCTACCATCCATCCACCCACCCAGGGAGCTTAGTCAAATTGTTGTGCTTGTGGTTTCTGAGGTGGTCAGCCTCCCTGACCCTAAACCCCCAGGGATTTACACTGAGCTCCAGCTTCCAGCCAAAACCTTCATGAAGGGAACAAGGAAGTCTCACAGACTCCCCCACAACCGTGCGCACATCAGTCTCTCTCCAAGGTCTGCGGGACTGAAATGGGGAGGACTGACAGTCAGACACGAAGCAAACAAGCCAGGCCTCTTGCTGATCAATAATGTATCTTTACGACCAGACTATTTGTCACAGTGTTTTCCAAGGCGGCTTCTGTGGAAACAACGTAGCTGTGGATTTGTTTACCGAGAAAGACAAATAACGGGTGATAACGTTGCCAAAGCAACTCCGTGTCTGGTGTTGTGACTTCCTCCACATTTTATTGGCAGAGTCACATTATAAACAGCTTCTAAATGCCATCTAATCAAAACAATGGCATAGAAACACAATGTATCTCATAGTCATAACCACTAGCTCACATTCCTATAGGAAGATTTACATGTATGTATACAAGAGCCCAATTTGCGGCTTAAATGTCGTTTTTCATCAATGCTCATTAAGAAATGCTAGCGACCATGATTGAAGGTAAACAAGAGTTGTCTTGGGGGTGTGGTTTGATATGTGTGTTTCTTGGGTTTGTCTTTGCCATTCAGTCACAACAAACAAGGGCTCTAGTGAGTACAGCGAGCTAAGCTAGCTAGAACATTTTGAATTTGAGGACTTCTCCCCTCCTGACTGACTCGCCATCTCAAGATGGTCAGCTAATTCAGTTCTAAGTGTAGGCTAAAGTCTGCACTAACATTGTGTTTAGCCAAGCTGGCAGCAGCTAGCTAGCATAGCTTGGTGATAGCTGCAGCTGGCTAGCCTATCTAACTGTTATTTCTCTGTCAAATCAGTTATGGCAAAATAGCAAGAGCCAGTGTCTGGAATGTGTTCCATAAGACACTCGTTCTACAACACCATGCTGCATAAGTACATTGCAACTTAGTTTCAACATTTTATCACGTCATGTAAATACATGTTACTGTGGAAACGATATCAACTGTGGGTTGAATGACCGGTCTTGAGTCAGCTCAGCTATTCTGCAACACAATATTCTAGTACTGGCTAGTTTTGTCTCATCTCGTCTTCCCTTATGTCCACTACTGATATCCTTACAACAGGTGTATGATACGTGTGGACATAGCACAAACATTTATCAACAAACAAATCGATGAGTGTGTGATAAGGGAATTTATATGTTTAAAGTAATGACTAAAGAATTCCACCCTGAAACGTAATTATTAGACTATGTGAAATGTATTAGAATAATTAGACTATAATACAATAATGTAAGGGTGAGAAATGTGTGACTGAGAAAACACAGAGGACAATTGAACTATACATGACCTGACCTGGTTGGAACTTACGACAGGAAAGAGGCCCAGTCAAGGCCCCTCTAATCTAGGGAGGAAGGGAACGGCATGGAACTGCCAGCTTGGTAGAATAGTGATAAACAAGGAATGGGAACTATGGAAAAAGATACAGCCCACCTACTGTTTGTGTGTGTGTGTATATGGGGGGGGGGGAGGGGGGGGGGGGGGTTATAAAGACTGCTCACATTTTGGTGGACTTTAGAATGTTCTCTGAATAAAGAGCAACAAACCTTTTTGCAGAATCTGAGTCTTTGCCTAATTATTATTAAACCCAGGGTATTACAAACCTCGGGGATTGGTCAAAGCTTAAATGATTGTTTAGTTATCATCATTGGGATTGAAAATTCTGGTAACAGTAGGTTCTTTTTAAAAAGACAAAACATGTTATACTGTAAATACTGATGTGCTTATAAAGACAGTATGCCTACACTTACCTAGCAAATGAAAATGAGTTGTGTGTAGAGTACAACTTCAGCTGTCTAACCAGAACTATTTGTCTAACACACTGACAGGTCTCTGTGTAAGGTTCTGTCTCCAATGGGTGATGAAGTCCCTTCCATCTATTTCATGTATTACAGGTTATAGACAGGTGCAGTCAGGTGGCAGGAGGGATGGAGTGCATGACACTCCATCCTGAGTTTTCCTCAACCCATGGGTGCAGCAGGCAGAGTTCAATAACTACAGGTAGATGTGAGATGCAGGAGGATGGCACTCTTCTCATAGCACTCTGTAGGCTACTGACCAATTCCAAGCTTCCTCAAGAAAAACGTATGTAGATAATCCGAAATAAAGTGTTTTAATAACTTTCAAGTGTAACAGTTCCATGTAGAATACAGTGCCTTGCAGAAGTATTCATCCCCCTTGGCGTTTTTCCTATGTTGTTGCATTACAACCTGTAATTTCAGTAGATTTATATTTGGATTTCATGTAATGGACATACACAAAATAGTCCAAATTGGCGAAGGGAATATTTTTTTTTTAAAACAACACAAAAAACAACAGAAAGGTGGTGTGTGCATATGTATTCACCCCCTTTGCTATGAAGCCTCTCAATCAAATCTGGTGCAACCAATTACCGTCAGAAGTCACATAATTAGTTAAATAAAGTCCACCTGTAAATATAAAGTCTAAGTGTCACATGATCTGTCACATGAAGAGTGGCACATGAAGACCAAGGAGCTCTCCAAACAGGTCAAGTTGTGGAGAAGTACAGATCAGGGTTGAGTTATAAAAAAATATATCCGAAACTTTGAACATCCCACAGAGCACCATTAAATCCATTATTTAAAAATGGAAAGAATATGGCACCAAAACAAACATACCAAGAGAGGGCCGCCCACCAAAACTCACGGACCAGGCAAGGAGGGCATTAATTAGAGAGGCAACAAAGAGACCAAAGATAACCCTGAAGGATCTACAAAGCTCCACAGCGGAGATTGGAGTATCTGTCCATAGGACCACCTTTAAGCCGTACACTCCACAGAGCTGGGCTTTACAGAAGAGTGTCCAGAAAAAAAGCCATTGCTTAAAGAAAAAAATAAGCAAACACGTTTGGGGTTCACCAAAAGGCATGAGGGAGACTCCCCAAACATATGGAAGAAGGTACTCTGGTCAGATGAGACTAAAATTGAGCTTTTTGGCCATCAAGGAAAACGCTATGTCTGGCGCAAACCCAACACCTCTCGTCACCCTGAGAACATCATCCCCACAGTGAAACATGGTGGTGGCAGCATCATGTTGTGAGTATTTTTTTTCATCGGCAGGGACTGGGAAACTGGTCAAAATTGAAGGAATGATGGATGGCGCTAAATACAGGGAAATTCTTAAGGGAAACCTGTTTCAGTCTTCCGGAGATTTGAGACTGGGACAGAGGTTCACCTTCCAGCAGGACAATGACACTAACCGTACCGCTAAAGCAACAGTTGAGTGGTTTAAGGGGAAACATTTAAATGTCTTGGAATGGCCTAGTCAAAGCCCAGACCTCAATCCAATTGAGAATCTTTGGTATGACTTAAAGATTGCTGTACACCAGCGGAACCCATCCAACTTGAAGGAGCTGGAGCAATTTTGCCTTGAAGAATTGGCAAAGGTCCCAGTGGCTAAACGTGCCAAGCTTAAACATACCCCAAGAGACTTGCAGCTGTAATTGCTGCAAAAGGTGTCTCGACAAAGTATTGACTTTGGGGGGATAAATAGTTATTCACGCTCAAGTTCAGTTTTTTTTTCTTATTTTGCATCTTCAAAGTGGTATGCATGTTGTGTAAATCAAATTATACAAACCCCCCCAAAAATCAATTTTAATTCCAGGTTGTAAGGCAACAAAATAGGAAAAATGCCAAGGGGGTGAATACTTTCACAAGCCACTGTATACCATCCTTCACATAATACTGTAGAAGCAGTGTTGTGCAAATGTTATACCTTTCTGTGTGGTGTTCCGTATGACAGGAGTTCCCTGACATGTTTGAAGAATACACAGCACCCCACCACACACACTACATGTGTCTTGTATAATAACAAGCACTAATGCTGAGTGTAAGGTCTCTCCCTATTCAGACATCAGTATCAACCCGTCTTTCAGTCAGAGAACTCCATTTCAAAATCAGCTCTTCTGTTCTCCATCTGTAGAAAACGAGAAAGAGCTCATGGGTGACATGTATTGAAAGGGTGATATTACTAAACTATTGTGATGTACTGTCTTATTAGTAATCACCTTTTGTCCCTTCTGAGGTTTTTGCCAATGCCTGATGGGCATGGCAGCGTAGATCAGCTCCAGGCCCCTCTCATCAGAGATACTGGTCATGAAGGAGCCTGACTTCAGCTCCTATATCCTATATCCGACCCAGTTCCTATATCACAGAGGAGGGAGCGAGAGAAAGACTGTCATACAGTCATACAGTCATGGAAGCCAAAAGTAAATACACAGTTAAACTAAGCATTTCAGAGATCCTGATTCACAAAGGACACATGCCAGCATTACACTGAGGGATGTAAACAAGTTTGTGCACAACATTTAGAGAAATAAGCTTTTGTGCATAATGGAACATTTCTGGGATCTTATATTTCAGCTCATGAACATGGGACCAACACATGTTGCGTTTATGTTTTTGTTCAGTATACATAATGTTACTTTTTTCTTTAATTGACAGAATCTGAGGTTGATGTAAGTTTTGGGGCGTATTAGAAGGCAATTCTGTATGTGAAAATCACTGCACCAACACACACACACACAAAGTCTTGTACAGCTAACCTTGTGGGGACATACAATTCAGTCCCATTCAAAATCATATTGTCCCTAACCCTAACCCTAACCCTAACCTGGACTCCTACCCTAACCATAACCTTAACCCAAACCCTAACCCTAACCTGAACCCAAAAATCTAACCTTAACCCTAAACTTAACCCTAGCTCCTAACCCTAAACTTAACCCTAGCTCCTAACCCTAAAACTAGCCCTAGCTCCTGACCCTAACCCTTAATTAATGTAATTCTAACCCTAACACTAATTCTAACCTTAACCCTAAACCCCCTAGAAATATAATTTGACCTCGTGGGGACTAACAAAATGTCCCCGGTTGGTCATATTTTGGTTTATTTACTATTGTAGTGGGGACTTCTGGTCCCTACAAGAATAATTAAACAAGTACGCACGCACGCACGCACGCACGCACGCACGCACGCACGCACGCACGCACGCACGCACGCACGCACGCACACACACACACACACACACACACACACACACACACACACACACACACACACACACACACACACACACACACACACTAATTCAAGCAGCTTGTGACAAACCAAGGCTGAAAGGCCCCTCCATTAGCGAATCTCTTCACCAACCACCCAATGAAGCTAAATGGCACTCTTGCCTTAAATTCAGCCACTTTGGAGAAGTGGTGAAAACAGGTGTCAGCAAAAGCACAACTCTTCACAGTTTCTTGTCATAGACCCTGAAGAATACATATAGATCTACAGCAGTTGCCATGTTTTGTGTGCATGTGCGTTTGTGTGTGTCTCTGTCTGTGTGTGCCTCTGCCTGTGTGTGTCTGTCTGTGTCTGTGTCTCTGTCTGTGTGTGTCTCTGTCTTTGTGTGTCTCTGTCACGTTCCTGACCTGTTTTCTGTTGTTTTTGTATGTGTTAGTCGGTCAGGGCGTGAGTGTGGGTGGGCATTCTATGTTATGTGTTTCTATGTTGGTAAATGGGTGACCTGATATGGTTCTCAATTAGAGGCAGGTGGTTTTCATCTCCTCTGATTGAGAACCATATTAAGGTAGGTGTTTTCACATTGTTTGTTGTGGGTGGTTTTCTCCTGTGTCTGTGTATGTTGCGCCACACGGGACTGTTTCGGTTTGTTTGTTTGTTCGTTCGTTCGTTCGTTCGTTTGTGTAGTCATTTTTCCTGTTCGTGCGTTCTTCGTTGTATTGTAAGTTCTTACGTCCAGGTCTGTCTACATCGTTTTGTTATTTTGTTTATTATCAAGTATAGTTTGTTTTTCATGTCATGTCATTTCACAACGCTGCGTTTTGGTCAAATCCCTGCTCCTCCTCTTCAGACGAGGAGGAGGAGAACACCCGTTACAGAACCACCCACCTAACCAGGACCAAGCAGCGTGAGTTCGAGCAGTGGTCTACTAAACAGGAATCCTGGACATGGGAGGAAGTATTGGAGGGAAAAGGACACTGGGCTCATATTGGGGAATATCGCCGCGCTCGTGAGGAGATGGAGGCAGCGAAAGCCCAAGAGCGGTGGTATGAGGAGGTAGCAAGGAGACGTGGCTGGAAGCCCGAAAGGAAACCCCAAAAATGTATTGGGGGGAAGCTAAGAGGTAGTGGGCCGAGGGCAGGTAGGAGACCTGCGCCCACTTCCCAGGCTAACCGTGGAGAGCGGGAGTACGGGCAGACACCGTGTTACGCAGTAGAGCACACGGTGTCTCCTGTACGTGTTCATAGCCCGGTGCGGGTTATTCCACCTCCCCGCCCTGGTAGGGCTAGATTGGGCATTGAGCCAGGTGCCATGAAGCCGGCTCAACGCGTCTGGTCTCCAGTGCGTCTCCTCGGACCGGCATACATGGCACCAGCCTTACGCATGGTGTCCCCGGTTCGCCTACATAGCCCGGTGCGGGTTATTCCACCTCCCCGCACTGGTCGGGCGACGGGGAGCATTCAACCAGGTAAGGTTGGGCAGGCTCAATGCTCAAGGGAGCCAGTACGCCTGCACGGTCCGGTATTTGCTCCAGCCCAGTACCACCAGTGCCTACACCACGCACCAGGCTTCCAGTGCGTTTCCAGAGCCCTGTTACTCCTCCACGCACTCTCCCTATGGTGCGTGTCTCCAGCCCAGTGCCTCCAGTTCCGGCACCACGCACCAAGCCACCTGTGCGTCTCCAGAGCCCTGTACACACTGTTCCTTCTCCCCGTACTTGTCCTGATGTGCGTGCCCTCAGCCCGGTACCACCAGTGCCGGTACCATGCACCAGGCCTACAGTGCGCCTCATCCGGCCAGAGCTGCCCGTCTGCCCAGTGCCACCTGAGCCATCCGTCTGCCCAGTGCCATCTGAGCCATCCGTCTACCCAGCGCCATCTGAGCCATCCGTCTACCCAGTGCCATCTGAGCCATCCGTCTACCCAGCGCCATCTGAGCCATCCGTCTGTCCCGAGCTATTAGAGCCGCCCGTCTGTCCCGAGCCGTCAGAGCCGTTCGTCAGTCAGGAGCCGCTAGAGCCATTCGTCAGTCAGGATCTGCCAGAGCCGCCAACCAGACAGGATCTGCCAGAGCCGCCAACCAGACAGGATCTGCCAGAGCCGCCAACCAGACAGGATCTGCCAGAGCCGCCAACCAGACAGGATCTGCCAGAGCCGCCAACCAGACAGGATCTGCCAGAGCCGCCAGTGAGCCAGGATCTGCCAGAGCCGCCAGCGAGCCAGGAGCAGCCAGAGCCGTCAGCGAACCATGAGCAGCCAGAGCCGTCAGCGAGCCATGAGCAGCCAGAGCCGTCAGCGAGCCATGAGCAGCCAGAGCCGTCAGCGAGCCATGAGCAGCCAGAGCCGTCAGCGAGCCATGATCAGCCAGAGCCGTCACCGATCCATGATCAGCCAGAGCCGTCAGCGAGCCATGATCAGCCAGAGCCGTCAGCGAGCCATGATCCGCCAGAGCCAGCCAGCCAGGATCCGCCAGAGCCAGCCAGACAGGATCCGCCAGAGCCAGCCAGCCAGGATCTGCCAGAGCCAGCCAGCCAGGATCCGCCAGAGCCAGCCAGCCAGGATCCGCCCCTCAGTCCGGAGCTGCAGTCCTTCAGTCCGGAGCTGCCCCTCAGTCCGGAGCTGCCCCTCAGTCCGGAGCTGCCCCTCAGTCCGGAGCAGCCGTCCCTCAGTCCGGAGCTGCCCCTAGTCCCGGAGCTGCCCCTTGTCCCGGAGCTGCCCCTTATCCCGGTGCTGCACCTTATCCCGGTGCTGCCCCTTGTCCCGGTGCTGCCCCTTATCTCGATGTTACACTTTAAATTAAGTGGGTGTAATAGGAGGGTGGTCATTCGGAGGGGGAGACGTAAGCTGGGATTGACTATGGTGGGGTGGGGACCTCGCCCAGAGCCTGAGCCACCACCGTGGTCAGATGCCCACCCAGACCCTCCCCTAGACGGACGCACCTTGAGGGGGGGGGGGTTATGTCACGTTCCTGACCTGTTTTCTGTTGTTTTTGTATGTGTTAGTCGGTCAGGGCGTGAGTGTGGGTGGGCATTCTATGTTATGTGTTTCTATGTTGGTAAATGGGTGACCTGATATGGTTCTCAATTAGAGGCAGGTGGTTTTCATCTCCTCTGATTGAGAACCATATTAAGGTAGGTGTTTTCACATTGTTTGTTGTGGGTGGTTTTCTCCTGTGTCTGTGTATGTTGCGCCACACAGGACTGTTTCGGTTTGTTTGTTTGTTCGTTCGTTCGTTCGTTTGTGTAGTCATTTTTCCTGTTCGTGCGTTCTTCGTTGTATTGTAAGTTCTTACGTCCAGGTCTGTCTACATCGTTTTGTTATTTTGTTTATTATCAAGTATAGTTCGTTTTTCGTCTTGTTTAAATAAATATCATGTCATTTCACAACGCTGCGTTTTGGTCAAATCCCTGCTCCTCCTCTTCAGACGAGGAGGAGGAGAACACCCGTTACAGTCTCTGTCTATTCATGTATTTGTCTTTGTGTGTGTCTCTGTCTGTGTGTGTCTCTGTCTATTTGTGTCTCTGTCTGTGTGTGTCTCTGTCTGTGTGTTTCTGTGTCTGTGTGTCTCTCTATCTGTGTGTGTCTCTTTCTGTGTGTGTCTCTGTCTGTGTGTGTGTGTGTGTGTGTGTGTGTGTCTCTGTGTATTCGTGTCTCTGTCTATTCATGTCTCTGTCTGTGTGTGTCTCTGTCTGTGTGTCTCTGTCTGTGTGTGTCTCTGTCTGTGTGTGTCTCTGTCTGTGTGTGTCTGTGTGTATTCGTGTCTCTGTCTGTGTGTGTCTCTGTCTGTGTACGTGCATCTTTTTTCTTCAGGCCAGTTCCTTGAAAATAATGAAGTGGGGCTGCTCTGTATCTGCAGAGATGGCCTTCCCTGTAAGGAGAGACGTATGACAAAAGAATCATCCCTTTTTGTCACAGCCAGCCAGGGTGAAGTAAAATAGCATTTGCTCGATGTCAATAGGAGATTTCTTTTCTCGTTTCTCTCCCCTTTCTTTTCCCCCCTTTCACTGAAAGTAGAATGCAACAAAATGGGGAGCCAGCGCCTCAGTGCCATTGTCATTGTTATCTTCCAAATCGTTTTGTCTCCTTCGGAGGGGCTGACCTCTCCCGCTGTACATTTTCAGGCTATCGAGTGGCTCCCGAAAGTCACACTTATCATCGGTAAGAGATGACTTTGAGCCTGCCATTTATTTCCCACAACCCCTTAATGACAATGGAGGAGTCTGTGGTGGCAAAGGTGTTATTGAATTCAAACACTTTTTTCACTGCTTATAAGAGCTATAGGGCCAGATTGTAAGATCTGCCACTTCTTGAAGTATCTTTTAATAATGGTATGATAGTTAAAATAATAATCATTTGGCAGGTGCTTATATTTGTCCTATTTTACACATTCAAGTTTGTACTATAAACGTGTGAATTATTTGCAAATCCCAATGAGACACCCTCGGAGAGTAGGGTCATGCATGGCCAGCCATTATCAACGGCAACCATGGAGCAATTAGGGTTAAGGGCCTTGCACAAGTGCACACCTTTGTCAGCTCGGGGATTCGAACAAGCGACCTTTCGGTTACTGGCCCAACGCTCTAACCGCTAGGTTACCTGCTGCCCTGATAATAAACCAGAGGAGGTGTAGCAGGAGAGAGGGAAAGTGAAGAAGGAGGGTGGAAAGCAGTGTTGTTCCAGATAGATAGGTTGAAGATTGGTCATAGGTGGAAATGTCTGAGGAGAGGACTGTGCCAGTTCTAGCTTCAGGAGGGCATGAAACAGGATTAAAGAAAGCATATCAACAGGCATATAAACATCCTTATAAGGTCGCAGTGTTACTTGTGAAGTGTAATTTTATGTAAATATCCTGTAGGCTATCTTGGAAACCGATCCTTGCTATATCTGGCTGTTTTTGACGGTGTAATTACAATATGGTACACAGTTCTTACACATTTGATACTGTGCATGTTTGCAGTTTTGTGTTAATACACATCGACACAGCTTCAGGCCATGTTTCCCTCTGAAAGGAATATGTCATTTTGGCAAGATGAAACCTCAAAAGCAATTGCTTCAGTCAGTACAAACATCAAGTAAAGTACAACGTGTCCCATGAGTGAAATTGGTTCTTGACTTTGAGCGACTGATTTCTCACTTCGGTGTGTCATTTTTCAGCTGGTGTGGTCTGTCTGTGGCTGCTGAGAGGGGTCGTTTCTGGGAAAGATGTCTTGAAAATAGCCATTAGACCCCTGCAGGGAGGAATCCGATTTGGCTTACTGGTGACTTGGAAGACTTCCTTCCTGCCTCACTTTTCTCCTGAGGTATAAAGTGACCCATTAACCCCTGTAGGGCTTTTCTATGACTTTCAGCTAGAAACAGATGCACATTCACTCATACGGGTACGCACGCACGCACGCACGCACGCACGCACGCACGCACGCACGCACGCACGCACGCACGCACGCACGCACGCACGCACGCACACACACACACACACACACACACACACACACAGTACTGTACTATTACCCAGGACTCCATCTACAGCTCCATTTACCTCCAGAAGGAAAAAGATGCAGCATTACTGTGTGTGTCGACTCACGCAGGAGGAAACTTTCCAACCTCTTTTGCTTCCCTTGGTCCTAAATGGTAGGAAATCCAATCGCTGCAGTGGGGCGGCGTGAAATAGGAAGCTGTGGTCACAGACTAATATGATCTGTCACAGCCTGTTGGATGGAAGCAATACGCTGCAGCGGATTGGCTTACCCTGATAAGCTGAGGAGGCCTTTCTTTTTCACTCAGATGAAATATGTGTGGACGCTACAAAGGTAGCTTCTTTTCCAAGTCCCAATGTAATACTTTTTAAGAGAGCCCCCTCCCTTCTCTCTTCTTCCATCCATCCCTTCCTCCCTCTTTGTCCTCCACTCCTCTCCTTGGCTTCTACCACTCTATCTGTATCTCAGATGGGGTTTTTTCCACGCCGCAGGCAGACATGCCCACTTTTAGATTAGCCTGCCACTGCCGCCTCACCGCCTCTCATGTTGTTTTCATGGTTGACAATCCAAAGTGGATGGTATGTTAATTCAAATGGGCTCTCACTCCCTTAACAGGGGGAAATAAGTGCAGAAATGTACGAGCCCAGGCAGACACAGCCAAGCACAGGAGATACTTTTGTATATATAGTGTATGTGGACACACCCCTTCAAATTCGTTAATTTGGCTATTTCAGCCTTACCCCTTGCTGACAGGTGTATCAAATCGAGCGCACCGCCATGCAATCTCCATAGACAAACATTGGCAGTAGAATGGCCTTACTGAAGAGCTCAGTGACTTTCAATGTGGCACCGCCATAGGATGCCACCTTTCCAACAAGTCGGTTCGCAAAATGTCTGCCCTGCGAGAGCTGCCCCGGTCAGCTAGAAGGGCTGTTATTGTGAAGTGGAAATGTCTAGGAACAACAATGGCTCAGCCGCGAAGTGGTACTGCGAGCCCGGCCTAATCGCCCAACATCAGTGCTCGACCTCACTAATGCTCTTGTGGCTGAAGGGAAGCAAGTCCCCGCAGCAATGTTCCAACATCTAGTGGAAAGCCTTCCCAGAAGAGTGGAGGCAGCAAAGGGTGGACCAATTATAGCAGCAAAGGGTGGACCAATTTCATACTAATTCCCTTGATTTTGGAATGAGATGTTCGACAAGCAGGTGTCCACATACCTTTGGTAATGTATTGTTTCTATCAGTGAGCTATATGATTGCTAATTCAATGCGACAATTAGAATTTTGCATTAGTTCTATTGTCATAATTTTGAAATGGGAAGCTCCAGATGAAATAGTGATTCATTTGCACACCACACAGATGCACAAGAGCAATCGCATCTCCCCAACTCTGATCACTGAACAGCACCATGAGGTGAATTCACAAGTAGCACCCAGGTTCCATGTTTACAGTGCGCATTGATTTACATCTAGATGTAATATGTTGCTCCATTGATTCTTCATTATAGTAATTCCCAAAAGTGTTTTAATGTGCTATGGCAGTGCAGGGGTACACAATTAATTTGGAGTTCCATTAAAGCAGAATCATTAAAGGCATGGCACACAACATTTCATAATTAAAATGGCGGCAGGAAAAAAAAGGTCTAACGTCTCATTAGTATTGTGTTTTGTTTTGTTTGCTTGACTAAGTTAAGAGGAAGGTTTCTTAAGTAAGCAATGATAAATGTTATATATGGCTGCTTATCTAGCTGTCTGCCTTGTATTCTGTAAGCATGTGAGCCACCATTAAAACAACGGGTTTATTATGAAATACATCAATATTAAAACATGACCTAGCAAGGTTTTAGGTAATGGAAAACGTAAATGTCTTAATTGCATAAAGACTCTAAACACATTCTTCAAATCGTATTAACATAAACACGAGTGTGTTCGCTACCTGTTTTTTTTTTTTAGAACCCCAAACAATGAACCTTCCGTCAACTCGTCGCACGACGCCGACAAGCATTTCTTGTTGAACATAATTGTTTATCATAATTTCAGATATTAGAAGCACAGCAACACACTGTAGGGCTATGTTGGAAAGAACCCAAGATATATCTTTCTCTAATGAAATGTGAAGAAATCCGATCACTGTTTTTGTCGATACCCATGGCGCCATGGCGATGGAATAATGCCACAGGAAAGATCCATATGGTGATAATGAGATGCAATTGATTAATTAATCTTCTGTGAAAATAGCTCTTATTCTAGGAAATTGAAATAACGTAGGGTTGATTTCCCCAGGCATGATTAATGGTGTTTTGGGGGATGTATCTAGTGGTATTTACACAATGCACACAATCAACAGGGAGGAAATTAGCTATTTCCAAAGCACTCTCTGGAACAATGATTATTCATTCATGTTGATGTGTCGTCCTGATTGTGATGTATGATGATTAAAGGGCTTGGTTATCAGTGCTCTGATTACATCATGCCACGTGTGGTTGGGGGGATAGGGAGTAAGTGAATGAACCTGTTGATATTCTACTATATGTGTTTGTATGTAGCGATACTGTACTAGACAGTCCCAAATTTGGCACTAGCCTGTTTATTGTGATTGTTGCTGTATGCAATCAATATTCAAGTGATGTCCAATCAAGTAGGGACTAGCTGTTCAACACTTGTACAGCCGGCCTATCTTGCTACCCTGCATTTTAGAAGTGCTGTACTTGTTAGCGTGAGTGTGATTGAATGACGGTATAGGGGCACTGGGGGGTTGAGTGGCTTGGGCATATAGGACATACGCCATTGGCGGGTTGATTAGAAGACTGGTAGAAGAATGGTAGGCCCAGAGGAAAGTTTATTCCTCCCTCCCCTCTCCTCTCCTCTCAGACCTCCACTGTGGGGGTCGTCCTTCACCATGTGGCCCTGTTGATTATTAAGGGCTTGTTTGAAGGGCCTGGCACCATGCTACTGTGTAGGCTGTCTCAAATAGCGCTCTATTCCCTATATACCTGTACATGTAGTGCACTACTTTTGACCAGGACCCATAGGGCTCCAGTCAAAAGTAGTGCACTATTTAGGGAATATGGTGCCATTTGGGACACACAGCCAGAGAGAGAGGGGAAACTTGGGAATTGAGTGTAGCTTATTACCGTGTAAGCACACACACTCTCTAGGGAGCGAGGCCTACGGATATCCAAAACACGTCCTCCACTTTTTCTGACACTGAAAGGTCACTGTATGATTTATGCGCCTGTTTGGTAAGATAGATGGTGAGCTTTTGGTTTCAGGCACTTGACCGATCAAAATATGAAAAATGAAAATTCAATTCAATTCATAAATGTTTTTACAAGGGCGAATGTGAGATGAAGCTGTCCCCGGAGTTGTTGTTTAAATAAGTGAGGTGTGTGTGTCATTGTGTGTGGTCTATTTGTGTATGTGTGTGTGCCTGTCTGTGTGTTTTTTTGGGGGGATGCATTCTTGTCTGTCTGTGTGTGTGTGTGCACCTTCACTCTGCACATTTTGTATTTCATCCATTCATTCATGACTTGGGCTGATAGTTTGCAGCAGGCAGAATCCACATGACAGAAGTCGATGTTGTTGGATGCATTCTATAACACCAATCACTGGGGAAAGAGAGATATGGGAGCTTTAGTTCTTAATGGCTCTAGATGGCCTCACTGGCGTTATAGTAGGTGACAAGGTACTCCATTGTACGTCCTTCATAACAGCACCACAATGCTCTTAACCACATCAAGTCATTTATTTTCAACTCTGCATTTCTGAATGTTAACATGCTCTAATGAATTTGGAGCTTTCCCCCCGTGGACCGTTCGAAGGGTGTTGGAGTTTCACAAATAAACCACGAGAAAGATGTATGGTATTATTTGTAGTGTAGCATTTAGCAGTACAAATTCTTCTGCATGGTTTGCATCATTTACATAAAAGTTGCACAGGGAATACACACCCTCACACAGAGACAAAGAAGTGAATCTGGATGTACCTCAAAATAAATCCCAGCTGCTGGGTAAAATACATGTACATCACTGCATTAAATCAAGGGAACATACTGACATCTCATTGTCTGATCCTCCTAGAGGGATTTTTTACCAAATGTAGATAGATATATACACAATCATCCTGTTACTAATGTGGCAGGGGTGCTAATTAGTGAGACTGAGAGAGACTGATCTGCTCAAAACTTGGGATTCAAAGTGTTCATTCCTAAGTGTTAGCTTTTCCTGTGATGGTTTAGGACACTTTGCTACAGTGCAGCTGCAGCACTGTATGTCATGATTCGGTGGTATGTTGACTTTCTCCCATATCCGAGAGTAATCTAAAGTACCGTTCTGTACCATCCATCCCAGCACTTTAGAGAGAGATGCTGCCATGCACTGATGATCAAATCAAATCAACTTGTATTTGTCACATGTGCCGAAGATCTAGCTGCTTTTTGGGGACAGCACCCTTGGGACAGAGGGGCTTAGTGGTACGTTCCCGAAATGGAACAGAAAAGGAGTCACAACCCCAGCCCTCCTCCTCCTCCTCCTCCTCCTCCTCCTCCTAATCCTAATCCACCATCTCCTTTTCCTCAGCCACCTGACAGAGAGCTGGTCCCTCTGCATGTGTCAACACAAGGGAGGCCGTGCTAGCTGCTCCTCTTCCCCACTGAGCAACACTGAGGTGCATGTCAGGTCAATTAGTGATACTGCACTTACATTTGCCACCTGACTCTTTTCATCAGTGTGTTTTTACTCGTGCGGCGTACTAGCTGCTTGCCGCGTGTGCCATCACTCAACCTAGCATTAGCCTAGCCTAGATTAGCGCAACATAAACCAGCTTGTGTTTCAGCAACCACGCCACGCTCAGTGTGTCTGTCAACCCAAGCACTAGCCTCGCTGTCATGGATTTGAGCTTTTCACTTTTCCATTGCGGTAGGATGACTTTTGTCATATTTTCAAATTTTCCAATGGAGGGTAAAGAAGAGTGACGGCTAGTAAATGTTTTGATGTGGTGAGGTGCTTTGAAGCCACAGAGAGTGGCAGTTGCAGTTCTGTTCTGTGGGGCCTGGAGATAATATAGAATGGATTTGAAAGCGTTTCTGCATTGCGGGCAAGGTTGGGTCGCGGCGGCGCTGCTAGCTTGTCCGTCAGGCGCTATTCGGCCACCTGCCAGGGTCCTCACAACAGAGTCACAAATGGCAGATCAAAGCAGCTCATCAGCCCTTTGTTTTATTGGGTTTAATGTGATTTTCTGTTTATTTATGCATATGTAATTGATCTGAAGGTATTACCGTCTAATTGACATCAACTGGGTGACAACATTCACATGGCAGGCAAGCAGCAGCTGGTGCTCTGCTCTCAGAGACAGGCAGCAAGATATTTCCTTGTTGTCAACAAAGTTAAAAGCGAATTAATCTGAATTACCTTTAATAGTCTATAATGCAATTATTATGTGATAGTCCTTAGTAATTCAATTCTATGGTCATAAACACTTTGGACTCGATTTTATTCCTCACTGTTGTCCATAGACCTAGCCACTGCTTTGCCCATTTAATGCTTAGTGCAAGGTCAATGTTCCTATCTTGAATATGGTGCAGACGTTTGAAACAATCCTGCTTGTGGGCGTACACCCTGCTTCACCTAAACATTACACCTAACACCCCACCACAGCGATGGATGGCCATCTGTCGTATTGCTCCACAGCCTCGCTCCAGAGCTTTAGCCACCTTAACAGGGGAATAAATCTTGCTTCCCCCTCCTCAAATGGTGTGATCGTCTGTCACACTCTTTCTCATCCGGTGTGCTTTATTGGTTGTGGCTTACGCCTCCAGATATTTATATATCTTTACAGCGCATACAGAGGAAGGAAAAAAGGAGGGAGCGAGGGAGCGGCCAAGCTCGGCTCAGGGAGTAATGGTGTGGAATGCTGAGGAGGAGGGATGTGTGAGGCTTTGGCGGCGGACAGCGGCCGCATCTATCGTCCCCTGTTTAAAACCTCTACGTTACGGTAATGGCTGCTGGCCGCGAGGTGGGTGCAGCAGAGGTTGCGTTATGTCGGCTGGAGGAGATGAAGGATATGGGAGTCAGAAAGGCCAAGCTGAGAGGTTATTTCTCCCAGCTTGGTCTCTCCGTTCTTGGCTGGGGCCTTGGCATTTTGCCTCTCCATGCCAGGGCTGCTGGAGGAAAATGCCTCAAATTGTCCCCTTGGAGGTTCTCACCTGTGTGAGGAGAGGGTCATTCACTCATAACAACGAGGCACTGAATAGCCAGACTGGTCCATGCTTAATTTGTGTGATATCATATAAGTCCCCTTACGCCACAGATTCACCTATGGATGATATATTTTAGATGAGAGAAGATATATTACAGGTAATACACCATATTACACTGTGTTCCTCGGTCAGGTGAACGGTGCCATGAGTACAGTGACTCCTGCTTGTGTTAATGTATTATAAATGGGGTTATTTATTATGTGAAACCCAGAGACTAAGCTCACAGTGAGTAAACCCTGACCTGACGGTACAAAATGATCCATGTTCACCATGACAATGGCATTGGTTCCACACACTGAAAGAAGCAAAAGTATCTTACATGCAGAACATCAAGCCGTCATCATACATTCGGAACAATGGTAAAGAAATTCTAGGTGACAGCCTGGAACAAATGCATGGCGAGGGCTATTTCTGTTTCGCTCTATAACTGTGGCTCTTTGTTGCTCTGTGGCTTTGTGTGCTTTTCAGTGCTCCGTCCCATTCACAGCCGAAATTACATCTTCTGCCTCTCGGCGGCAAGACGCCGTCTGTCTCATACCATTTCATACTCTAAATACTTGAGCGAGATTCAGTCCATTTGCCGGCATCAACTGGAACCATCTTCAATTTGTTGAAGGCTATTTGGCTGCCTTAGCACAGAGAGAGATAATTGAATAGCATTATTGCTGATTGTTCATGTTACCTTTAAGGGACTTGGCTTGGAAAGCATTCACTCCCCCTTTGATGCAAAGGGCATTCGTGGAAAGGGAATGAAAACCATATTGGAGTGAGCTCTGTACTTTAGCACTTATTGTTTGTGTGAGAGGACAGAGAGTGCCGAGGCAGAAGGCTCCAGCTTTATAATTTCATACCACCGCTCACGTAATCAAGAGGAGGGAATATCATTTTACTTGACAGAATATTGAATATTCTCCCTTTTCCCTGAAAAGCAAGTTATTAGGAAAGCATTCAAGAGTTTTTGATGTATTTGCCACAATTAGACCACAGACATACCCCACCAAGAGTCATAAATATTGAACAAGCTGACTATGACGCTTATTGATTTGCACGGTCAAATAAGATCAAACAGAAGTCAGAAGGAGAAAAAAACACATTGATCTCAAATATATACACGAACATTAAACACACTCAAAACATTGGCTACATATTTACAGAAATAAACTCCTGCACAAAAACAACGAAGCGCCCTTCCTGCTAGTGAGCGGTCAGGGATGTTTTTTTTCAAGAGCTGGTGCCAGACTAAAAGACTGAATTTTGAAAGAGTGAAACAGTTTAAAGATAGAGACCGCAGTGGAACAGAACTAGCCAAGGGCTTGACTTTACTGTACTGTAAGTGTCTGAGTTGAATATTTGTCATGCCCTGATCTGTTTCGCCTGTCCTTGTGCTTGTCACCACCCCCTCCAGGTGTCGCTTATTTTCCCCAGTGTATTTGTCCTTGTGTTTCCTGTCTCTCTGTGCCAGTTCGTCTTGTTTGTCAACTCAATCAGCGTTTCTGTTTTTCAGCTCCTGCATTCCCAGTCTCTCTTTTCTTGCCCTCCTGGTTTTGACCCTTGCCTGTTCTGACTCTGAGCCCGCCTGCCTGACCACTCTGCCGGCCCCTGACCTCGAGCCTGCTTATCGTCTTGTACTGTTTGGACTCTGACCTGGTTTATGAACTCTCGCCTGTACCAGATCTGCCTCTTGCCTACCCCTTTTGTCATAATATATATCGGAGCTCAACCATCTGCCTCCTGTGTCTGCATTTGGGTCTCGCCTTGTGCCCTTTAATATTATATAAATGCACGGTAGATCCCTTTTCAGTGCATCACAAACTGGAATTAGTGTAATATATGAACTGTACTAAATCTAACAGAGCTATTGTACTGTCGATTGTGCCACCATGATGAGTGTGAAATGTTCCATTAGTGACCCTGTGTAGAGAAAAGAAGCACAGCTTTACTAGTCGGGTGACGGATACTCAAATGGGAAAGCTTTGTAAAGCTCGGCAAGAACATCGGGTTGGTGATGTCTTTAGTGCTGTACAGCATTTTGATGTGTGGCTCCAAAAATGCTGACAAATTCTTAATTAAATGTCCCCCCTTTTCATTGAACTGAAGTGATGCTTCATTAATTGTGATTGTTCACCCACATGATAAGTACAATAGACAATGGCTGAAGGAACAATACAACACAGATACAAAGTACGTCTCTTTCCACTTAAAAGCAATGGAAAATTTGTCAAAGCCTAAAGAGTTTAATGAATTTTCAGAATGGCATTTAGAATTGGGTTAGATGAATGTTTGAGCTTACACAATCAATTAATATTTTACCCATTGTGCATGTTGTGCTCCAAAAAAATGGGCTTGCATAGCATTGCCAAATCCTCAAGACTTTCATGTTTGCTGAAATATCATTTCTATTTCTTTGAGCTGCTTTAGGTCGACTTGTTGCTTGCCATTTCTGTCAACTGTGAATTTTCTTTGGTGTTTGTTTTACTTTGTGTGTGTCGTTTGCTCTTCCCATTTACAATATCTCCGTCTCAGAATATATATTTTTTAAACTATGGATTTTTATTAAAGGTGCCACAGTGTGACTCAGGGAAGCTGCTCGCTGATGGACAGAATGACTTCCTGGAAAATGTATTTCTCTCAGATTGCCACTAGTCTGTCTGTCAATCAAACGACACCCTTCACACCTTGCCTTGATGATGAACACGGCTTGCATGTGTGTCCTACAGCACTCCAATCAAATCAGCTAATATCAATATGGAAACAGAAAGGGGAGGGGTCACTTATTCCTTTGACGGTAAAGGGCAATGGTGGTTTGAATACTGAGGTGTAATAAGAACTGAAGACTGCATCCAAGATGTCAAACCATTATTTTCACGCTAATCTACTCACATTGGCATACCCCTGCATCCGGTTTATACGGACCAACTTCACATGCGCACTAGCACTCAGTGTGCCCAGGGAGCAACGTGAGCAGCGACGACATCATCATATCATCAAAAAACATGGCTGTGAGTGCTGAAAAAAAAATCTGCCTCGGAGACAATTATTTGAATAATTCAATGGATGTTTTGTGCACAAAGGTGATGGACTAAAGTGTCTGATTAGGAATGTTCCAAATCTGATTTATCTATTTGGCCGTGTATGGTAATAGTCTTTCTGGGCGGGCGTCAGTTAACCTGCAGTACCGAAGCAAAACTGTAGGAGCAGTCGAAACCGTCCTTCTAGACCGGAACCCTGGCCCCTTGGGTTTGAATGCCATTGACATATGGAATCAGGTCAGTCGAAACTGTCCTTCTAGACCGGAACCCTGGCCCCTTGGGTTTGAATGCCATTGACATATGGAATCAGGTCAGTCGAAACCGTCCTTCTAGACCGGAACCCTGGCCCCTTGGGTTTGAATGCCATTGACATATGGAATCAGGTCAGTCGAAACCGTCCTTCTAGACCGGAACCCTGGCCCCTTGGGTTTGAATGCCATTGACATATGGAATCAGGTCACTATTGATTTGATGATAAAGGTCCAGCAGTGGGAGAAGAGGAGAAAAATAAACCTCATTCTGTCCAAGTTTATATTCTGTCTAATAGGCAGGATAGAGGAGCCAGGCATTGACATGGAGACATCACGCCAACATAGACTACATGCTGCTTGAGTGGCATCTCCACTTCCTACTGTACTCATTTCCACTGCCAGAGACATTATAGTGGATGCACCAGCGATGGGAACTGGAAAGAGCTTCACAGGCACTGGGATTGATTGAAATTACATTATAGTGTGCTGCTCATACAAGCTGGGGCAATAATAGGCTAGCATCACTGGAACTAGCACACTGAAAAAGCCTACCTCCAAAAGAAGGACAGATCAGGTGGATGTTACAGTATGTGATTGCCAGTCTTTGTGAGGACTTGAATAATGCACAGTACACAATAGCCTGCCCGCCCTGGTACTGTGATTTCTCCCAGCCATCTACTGCTCTGAGGGGTGGCAGGCAGGCAGACTGGTGGCTGCGGGCGGGCAGGACTGGTGGGTGGGTGTCTTGCGTGTGAAATGCTAAGTGCTCCTGCAGGTGAAGTCTATTCATTCTCAGCGTGCCACCCCTTACTGCTGACCAGGACCTATTTCACTAAGGAGCTGGGTTGGGGTTTGTGGAACAAGGGAGGGAGGGAAAGAGGGAGAGTGCTTTGCCTCAACCTATTTAATCGATTACGCCACTCAGCTTTTAAGCAGAGCTTTCAAATTTGACTTTGACTTAAATCCATCACGTTGACATTTCTAGCCTTCCTAGCTCTCACAAAGGCAGTGTGCTCTGCTCCTACTTCACTCTGCTATGACTCTCTAGGTGGCACAGAGAGCTTTAATTATGTCCAGTTCCATTTACACCCACAGTACCTAGAAAAGGTGGAAACCAGTGAAAGCACAGAATAGAAGTAATTATCCCATCAGGGTCTTTAGCATGGAGGTGTATGCAGAGCAGAGCAGAGAAGCTCCCTTAACCCTCTTTCTCCTACAGCAGCAACCTTCATCACATCAGAGTTAGGACTTCTGTTGAGTCCAGCACAGCTGCCAATTTGGGCCGATAGAGAGACTGGGTTAGAGACGGAAGGGAAAACACCCATTCATGTGATTAAAACATGGTCGTTATGCACTTCAGAGGTTACATAAGGAGAGTTTCTCTCTTAATGAGAGTTTGTTTATTTGGCGGACGATTTCTGAGTCTGAGTTGTACTGTACTGTTGGGATGATGATGACTCACATAGACCAGACAGAGATGGGTCACTGCGTGGGGCTAATGAGAAGGCCTAGCTCTGCAACAGCAAAGCTCCATCAACCAACTTCCACTATGGGTGGATCGGAGCTGCTTCGCTCTTTCCATCATCAACCCAATAACCACTAAGTAATCAAAACATATTGTCTGTCTACACTGTATGACCGTGAAGGAAGAACGACTAGTCTATGATCGTTAGTTTCTCTCACTCTTTTCGACTCTCTCACTCTCTCTCTCTCTCTCTTTCTCTCTCTCTCATGGTACCTCCTCCTGGCTAGATTGGCCTTTTTCTCATATTGCTTGTGTTTAGCAATCAGAATAAATCAAGGCATCTGACTGGTAATCGTTCTGACTGAAGCGTGATGACAATGAACGGGATGCATCTGTTATGCCTGTGTAACTGGCTATTATGTTGTGCTCCGTGATTGGCCCTATTCCTATTCCTATTTTCCACTTCAGGCTCCTGGATGCTACCCACCGTGTTTTTTTTGTGGGGTGTTGGAGGAAGACAGGGAGGCAGGCAGCTAATTCAAGTCATCACAAACACTTTTCAATAGGGATTTGTGTTTTGCAGTATGCGGGACGAATCCTCAGTGGTAATTACAGAGAACGAACTTAACCAAGCTTTTAATCATTGTTTGTGTATCTGTCTGCTTTCGTTTAAGTCACCTGGCAGCATTTTGGAAGGTGTGAAACATTACTCAAATTAAAATGAAATTCACAACACCTCAAACGCCCCCATATACCTCTATTAGATCATACTGTAACATGGTCGTTTGTGACTCTGAACAATGTAGAGGCACTGTAATATCTACCATTTCTGCTCTATCAAGTCACACAAGATCCTGAAGATGCTACTTTTGCACTCAAATAGTTGAGGTATAAAATATGCAGGTCACCTTTGGCTCATTTAGAGAACCATCTGTCTATTCACTGGAAGAGTGAGGGGAATTTTAGGCCAGGTCAGTGTGTTAGAAATCTCCTACACACGCATCACACACACGCATCACACACACACACACACACACACACACACACACACACACACACACACACACACACACACACACACACACACACACACACACACACACACACACACACACACACACACACACACACACACACCGTTCTCTACCCCTCTACCCCACTTAGTCCTCTCCTGATGAAACAGGCTGCCAAACTCTCTTCAAAAAGACCCTCAACGATGAAATGTTCTCCCTGTTCCTCGTTCCCTATGAAATATGAAATGAAGATGAATTATCCAGAGAGCACCTTCTCATCTGAAATGCTATTATACGTACAACGAATGACGAGGGCATACAAGGGCCCGAACACCTAATTTGGGCGCTGTCTGAATCATTCTCTGGGATCACACCCCGATGTATTATTGATGTATTAAATATTTGATATTGTTTCATTATTGGCCTCCCGTACTTGAGGCATTGTGAATCATCACAGGTTGTAGTTTCTTACTTTGAACAGTGTTTAAATCTGTTATAGGGACTGAAGTGTTTGGTATGAAGGGATATGTTCAGGTTGCGAGTGTACTGTATATACTGCACTGCAATTAAACTGTAGTGTTAAATCTTCATTTGGAAGTAGATGCACTATGGGAAGACTTTTACGACAGTATCAGTCATTCTGTTGCATTGCAGCCCTTGAACACGTTGATTTTACAGCTAAACCTTGAATAAAAAAACATCTTATTTATGAATACTCTCCCTTTATTTAACCACCGATGCATATGCATGCTCGTTTAGTATTGCCCGGTAAGGTGCTTTTTAACAGCTATCTCTCTACTCTCCCCGGCGTCATTTGCATAAATAGGGATATTTTAAAATGTCAGTATGGAATTAAGCCACCTGACGAACTAATTTACTGGGAGATATAAGACCATTAAGTTTATTAGACTGGCTGAAAATACTCCAGTGTGGGAGGCAGGCACTTCACGTTTGATTCATGTCGTCTGGCCCGGTTTTTACATTTCTCCGTCAGTATGCTTGGCTTGTTGAATAAAATGTACTGGAGTGAAGACTGTGGAGAGACAGCAAAGACAGTGCCACAGAGTCATATCCCAGCCGAGCTATTGATGTCTGCCACCCGAAAGGCTTGGAGGGGCCTGCGAGGGGATGAGAAAAGCCTGCTCCGTTTACTCGGCATACTGCTTGGAGGAATCGCTCTTTGTTTGATCTTTATATGGAGCTTCACGTGGGAAAGATAACTCAAACTCGTCTTAGTGTTTTTTTTCTCTCCCTCTGTAGTGTTCAGCCCTGCCCAGCTCACTCTCCTCGCCTTGCACTTGCCTCAGAAAAGAGAGAGGAAGATTGGGGGATGAAGAAATGGCAGAAAATGACTTATGAATGCCTCTCGCTCACTCTCTCACGTAGGGGGTAAACAATTCTGTTTACACAGAGGGTGTGTGCAGACTTGGCTGTGTGTGTTTACTTTATCTCATCTCTCTCTCCCGCTCTGTCTCTCTGCCTCTCGCTCTCCCCATTCTCTTCCCTCCGTTCTCTGCCTTTTAATAGAGAGACCCTTTGTGCTGACTTCTTGAAAGGTCTTACGGGTGTCAACCGGAGGGAGTGGGTAATTGCGTTTAGCAAATTGGAGGCAATATCTGATCTCGCACAAATGACTGTGACAAACGTATCTAGTTGTTCCCCCACTGACATACAGTAGTCTACTGTTTCACTTCGCCTTACTGTGCTGCGAGCATTTACATTCCGGGTTATTTTTGCCGCAACCTTACATGTACTGTACATGCGCATATTGAGAAACAATGCTGACATTTTGTTCTAGTTGAAGCTCCACCAGGGAACTTGAAACTGAGAAAGGCCTGGGGGCTTGTGGCATCTCTACAGTTTCACATTTATCCAAGCTCATTAGTGGTTCTTTCATTCATATAACAGCAAGAGGGCCTATCGTTATTCTGACTTAATGCATTATTTTACTTCATGCTTTTACCTTCTCCTAACTACATGGGCTTCTTAGTACAAAATAATGTTTTGCATATTCTTGTTAGTGCTTTCACAACACAAACGGGTGTATTTGAGTTCTGGAAGCCTTCTTGGAATACCTGAGATACACTGTAATTCCAATTGGCAGAAGCCTGTGATTAAGAACCTCTTATAAAGGTTGCTCAGGTTTTTCCACATCTTTACATCAACGCTGTCTCTCACAAATGAATAATGCAATGCAACACATTGTGGGATCTCTCTATAGACACACTGGTGGAGGTGTTTCTTAGGTGTGTGGAATTCAAAATGGAGTTGTTTCTGGGCAGTTCCACGGTAACGGAATTGCTCTCAGACTCCGATTTTTTACTTAAAATGTGGGCCAAACAAAAACCATTGATTTCAAAGTTTAACAAGCCGTACAACTCCATGCACAAGGACTACTTTTAACAGTTTACACAGGACATTTGACAACAACACATTCACTGGAAGAGCTATGCAGATGCAAAGTTTGATAAGAGATTTTCAGTCAAATCTCACTCCGTTTTATATGTGACCATGTTGTCCAAAAACTCTGTTAAATACAGTATCTGCTCTGTATTAAGATTCAGAGATGTATGCAGAAAGAATGGGTGGTCAGCCAATGTTCCCTCTAAGCTGTGTAAGTGCATGGGCGCGCAGTAGCCCGAGACTGCCACGAAGCTCCCCTAGGACGGCCTTGCAGAATAAATATTAGCCCACAGAGAAGCGCGAGATTGAACATCAAATCAAATCAAAGTTTATTTGTCACGTGAGCTTACTACAACAGGTGTAGACCTTACAGTGAAATGCTTACTTACAGGCTCTAACCAACAGTGCAATTTTTAAGTTAAAAAAAAGGTATTCGGTGAACAATAGATAAGTAAAGAAATAAAAACAACAGTAAATAAGACAGTGAAAAATAACAGTAGTGAGGCTTTATACAGGCACCGGTTAGTTGGGCTGATTGAGGTAGTATGTACATGTAGGTATGGTTAAAGTGACTATGCATATATGATAAACAGAGAGTAGCAGTAGCGTAAAAGAGGGGGTGGTGGTTGGCGGGACACAAATGCAGATAGTCCGTGTAGCCATTTGATTACCTGTTCTTATGGCTTGGGGGTAAAAACTGTTGAGAAGCCTTTTGGTCCTAGACTTGGTGCTCCGGTACAGGTGGCCATGCAGTAGTAGAGAGAACAGTCTATGACCGGGGTGGCTGGAGTCTGACAATTTTTAGGCCCTTCCTCTGACACAGCCTGGTGTAGAGGTCCTGGATGGCAGGCAGCTTAGCCCCAGTGATGTACTGGGCAGTACGCACTACCCTCTGTAGTGCCTTGCGGTCGGAGGCCGAGCAGTTGCTGTACCAGGCAGTGATGCAACCTGTCAGAATGCTGTAGAACCTTTTGAGGATCTGAGGACCCATGCCAAATCTTTTTAGTTTCCTGAGGGTGTGACGGCGGGAGTTTGGGTGGGCATTCTATGTCTGGTGTTCTATGTTGTCCTTGTTTTGTATTTCTATGTGTTTGGCCTGGTATGGTTCCCAATCAGAGGCAGCTGTCTATCGTTGTCTCTGATTGAGAACCATACTTAGGTAGCCTGTTCCCACCTGTGTTTGTGGGTGGTTGTTTTCTGTTTTGTGTGTGTATACCATACAGGACTGTTTCGTTTCGTTCTCTCTCTTTGTTATATTTTATTCATTCTGTTTTCAGTTTATTTAATAACATTAAAATGAACACTTACCACGCTGCACCTTGGTCTTCTCCTTCTCCCGACGACGTCCGTTACAGAGGGGGAATAGTCTTTGTTGTGCCCTCTTCATGACTGTCTTGGTGTGTTTGGACCATTCTAGTTTGTTGGTGATGTGGACACCAAGGAACTTGAAGCTCTCAACCTGCTCCACTACAGCCCCGTTGATTACATAAAAATAAAAAAACTTTATTTAACCAGGTAGGCTAGTTGAGAACAAGTTCTCATTTACAACTGCGACCTGGCCAAGATAAAGCAAAGCAGTGCGACACAAACAACAATGGTGTTGAATGCTGAGGGCGCACTATGGTGTTGAACGCTGCTGTAGTCAATGAATAGCATTCTCACGTAGGTGTTCCTTTTGTCCAGGTGTGAAAGGGCAGTGGGGAGTGCAATAGAGATTGCATCATCTGTGGATCTGTTTGGGTGGTATGAAAATTGGAGTGGGTCTTGGGTTTCTGGGATAATGGTGTTGATGTGAGCCATTACCAGCCTTTCAAAGCACTTCATGGCTACAGACGTGAGTGCTACTGGTCTGTAGTCATTTAGGCAGGTTGCAATAGTGTTCTTGGGCACAGGGACTATGGTAGTCTTCTTGAAACATGTTGGTATTACAGACTCAATCACGGAGAGGTTGAACATGTCAGTGAAGACACCTGCCAGTTGGGCAGCACATGCCCGGAGCACACATCCTGGTAATCCGTCTGGCCCCGCGACCTTGTGAATGTTGACCTGTTTAAAGGTCTTACTCACGTTGGCTACGGAGAGCGTGATCACACAGTCATCCGGAACAGCTGATGCTCTCATGCATGCCTCAGTGTTGCTTGCCTCGAAGCGAGCATAGAAGGGATTTAACTCGTCTGTTAGGCTTGTGTCACTGGGCAGTTTGCGGCTGTGCTTCCCTTTGTAGTCTGTAATAGTTTTCGAGCCCTGCCATATAAGACAAGCGTCGGAGCCGGTGTAGTACGATTCAATCTTAATCATGTATTGACGCTTTGCCTGTTTGATGGTTTGTCAGAGGGCAAAGCAGGATTTCTTATAAGCTTCCGGGTTAGAGTCCCGCACCTTGAAAGAGGCAGCTCTACCCTTTAGCTCAGTGCGAATGTTGCCTGTAATCCATGGCTTCTGGTTGGGGTATGTACGTACATTCACTGTGGGGACGACGTCCTCGATGCACTTGTTGATAAAGCCAGTGACTGATGTGGTGTACTCCTCAATGCCATCGGAAGAATCCCGGAACATTTTCCAGTCTGTGATAGCAAAACAGTCCTGTAGTTTAGCTTCATCTGATCACTTTTTTTATAGACTGAGTCACTGGTGCTTCCTACTTTAATTTGAGTTTATAGGCTGAAATCAGGAGGATAGAGTTGTGGTCAGATTTACCAAATGGAGGGCAAGGGAGAGCTTTGTACGCGTCTCTGTGTGTGGAAAACATATGATCTATAATTTTTTTCCCTCTGGTTGCACATTTACCATGTTGATAGAAATTAGGTATAACTGATTTAAGTTTCCCTGCATTAACGTCTCCGGCCACAAGGAGCGCCGCCTCTGGGTGAGCGGTTTCCTGTTTGCTTATTTCCTTATACAGCTGACTGAGTGCGGTCTTAGTGCCAGCATCCGTCTGTGGTGGTAAATAAACAGCCATGAAAAGTATAGATGAAAACTCCCTTGGCAAATAGTGTGGTCTGCAGTTTCTCATAAGATACTCTGCTTCAGGCGAGCAAAATCTAGAGTCTTCGTTAGATTCGTGCACCAGCTGTTGTTTACAAACATGCACAGACAGCCCCCCCCCTCGTCTTTCCGGAGTGTGCTGTTCTATCTAGCCGGTGCAGCATATATCCTGCTGGCTTCATTTCCATGTCATCATTTAGCCATGATTCCGTGAAACATAAGATGTTACAGTTTTTGATGTCCCGTTGGTAGGATATTCGTGATTGTACCTCTTCTAATTTTTGTCCAATAATTGCACGTTGGTGACTAATATTGACGGTAACGGCAGCTTTCCCACTCGCCTTCTGCGGATCCTTACGAGGCACCCCGCTCTGTGCTCTCTGTACTCGCGTCACTTCCTCTTGCCAATAACTGGGATGTTGGCGTTGACAGGTGTTCAGAGTATGTCCTTTGTGTCCTGCTTGTTGAAGAAAAAATCTTTGTTTTAATCCGAGGTGAGTGATCGCTGTCCTGATATCCAGAAGCTCTTTTTTTTGTAGCAAGATACGGTGGCGGAAACATTATGTACAAAATAAGTTACAAATAACGCAAAAAGCCCCACATAATAGCACAATTGGATGGGTGCCCGTAAAACTGCTGCCATTTCTTCCGGCTCCATTTTTTCATCACTCAACTTTCTAGAGCATTGGTCACCAATGGTCAATGGTGATCAACTGGTCGTTCTCCAAGACATTCCTAGTCGATCGCCAAACATTTCGGTAAAAAACTCAATGATAAAGCCTTGCGTTCCTATTTTCTTTATCCGTCTGGAGCTGTTGATGGTAGGTGCACCCGATTCAGCTGCCCTGTGCGCTGGGTAGGCAACTGTTGCCATTTTGAACAATTTAATGTGTCTGAAGGTACAAACTAGGCCTTCCTGGTGGGCCCGGAGAGAAAACAAAGTGCACCATAGGGCTACCGCTAGCCAATCGGATGGCTCAGATTACCATGTCTGCATTAATGTACCAGGAATAAAAGAAAGCTACAGCAAAGTTGATTTTGTGGGATTTCAAAAAAGTTTAAAACCATGACTAGAGAGAGACTGTCAAATATTATAGTTTATTTACATTTTAGAGTACCTGAGGATTAAATAGAAACGTCGCTTGACTTGTTTGGACAATTTCACCGGATGTTGTCGGCTGGTATCCCGCTAGAGGGACACCTATCCCTAAGAAGTCTTTAAGGGCATTTGGAATTACCATAATTGCGTACACCTGTCCATTTGATTGATCAGGTTTAACTTACAGCTAGACACCTCGATATGACAGACATATAACTAACTCAACAAAAAAGAAACGTCCTCTCACTGTCAACTGCGTTTATTTTCAGCAAACTTAACATGTGTAAATATTTGTATGAACATAACAAGATTCAACAACTGAGACATAAACTGAACAAGTTCCACAGATATGCGACTAACAGAAATTGAATAATGTGTCCCTGAACAAAATGCTCAATGCTCAGACATGCTCAATGGGATTGAGATCCGGACTCTTCGCTGGCCATGGCAGAACACATTCCTGTCTCGCAGGAAATCACGCACAGAATGAGCAGTGTGGCTGGTGGCATTGTCATGCTGGAGGGTCATGTCAGGATGAGCCTGCAGGAAGTGTACCACTTGAGGGAGGAGGATGTCTTCCCTGTAATGCACAGCATTGAGATTGCCTGCAATGACAACAAGCAAAGACCGGTGATGCTGTCACACACCGTGCCAGACCATGAAGGACCCTCCACCTCCAAATCGATCCCGCTCCAGAGTACAGGCCTCGGTGTAACGCTCATTCCTTCAACAATAAACGCGAATCCGACCATCACCCCTGGTGAGACAAAACCGCGACTCGTCAGTGAAGAGCACATTTTGCCAGTCCTGTCAACGTTGTTGTCTGGTGAGGACCTGCCTTACAACAGGCCTACAAGCCCTCAGTCCAACCTCTCTCATCCTATTGCGGACAGTCTGAGCACTGATGGAGGGATTGTGCGTTCCAGGTGTAACTCGGGCAGTTGTTGTTGCCATCCTGTACCTGTCCCGCAGTTGTGATGTTCGGATGTACCGATCCTGTACAGGTGTTGCCACTGCGAGGATGATCACCTGTCCATCTTGTCTCCCTGTAGGGCTGTTTTAGGCGTCTCACAATACGGACATTGCAATTTATTGCCCTGTCCACATCAGCAGTCCTCATGCCTCCTTGCAGCATGCCTAAGGCACATTCACTCAGATGAGCAGGGACCCTGGGCATCTTTCTTTTGCTGTTTTTCAGAGTCAGTAGAAAGGCCTCTTTAGTGTCCTAAGTTGTCATAACTGTGACCTTAATTGCCTACCGTCTGTAAGCTGTTAGTGTCTTAATGACCGTTCCACAGGTGCATGTTCATTAATTGTTTATGGTTCATTGAACAAGCATGGGAAACAGTGTTTAAACAGTGGTAGGCCCCGGTGCACTCCTGAGCAAGAAGACAAATACATTAGAGTGTCTAGTTTGAGAAACAGACGCCTCACAAGTCCTCAACTGGCAGCTTCATAAAGATGCAGTATATGCTTTATCCGACATTTTGCGGTTACATGAGGTCGCCCACACGCACTTTAATCATTTGGATAATAAAGCATTTAAAGCATTTAGAAGATAGAAGCCGCCTGCATTTGTTTATTAGGCTAGTGTGCAGTCTGACAAGGTAGCGTAACCTACAGTACATACTGTAGTTAGCATGGTAAAGTGCCTAATTCCTTACATAAGGGAGAGCAGGCCATGTTCAGACTTTCTTGGTGACCTCAAGTACTCATTAACTCTGTCTTTAATGCTTTTTCGGGTTGCATCAGTCATGGACAGAAACTTCTGAGACACAGGTATTAATGATGAACATCTGGAGGTTCACTGGTAAGCCACATTTGCCTCGGGATCCATCCCAGTTGGTATTCTGTGTCCCCTCGTGGTATCTCTCTTTGGTTACACATCCGTGGAATAGCAGAACAGCATAGCGGTCCGGACGGCCCTTGGTCAAGTTCTGTTGTCAGAAGAGGAATGGAAATGTCAGGGTGAACCGACGACCTGACAAACGCGCCAGGTATGTTGACTCTGCCTGTCAGAGATGGAGTTCCAGAGCTCACGGGTGTGCCTGGCATGGATTGTGACTCCATCTCGTTCCTCGCCCTCTTCAACACGTCATTCTCCGCCTGACTCTCCACCAATGCCGTCTGACTCTCTGCCAATGACGAGAGTGACTCTCTGCAAATACTGCCTGGCTCTGGACCAATGCATCAGCTGCCGCCCGTATCTCTGCCCTCAGATAATGTTTCTCTTTCTGCGAGTCTGCCTTCAATGACTCGATCTCGGTCTTCAAAGTTTGAATCTGATCCATGTGCACCTTCATCAGATGAGCAGAATGGTACCGCCCTGAGCCCCCATCGATTACAGTGGCCTATGATAGAAACGGTAGTGACTCCAACACACAAATGCTGCGTACACATTTTAAGAATCTAGCAAAACTCACAATTTTCTTGGCAACCGTGCATTTTTCGGTGCGGCCCGTTGTCAAGCCCTTTGTCCACTGATCTCCACGGTGGGTTGTCAGCATGGTTGTATGCTCTGCAAAAACACATTCACATTTTTAGTACACAATTATTATTAGTTTTGTAATTTAAAAAAATATTTTTTTAATTAGCGATTTCATTACACAGTATGCCTACACATTGATAGGCTATATACATTTTTTTTAAAGAAAATGCACTGAAACCAAAATTCCTTTAGTTCTGGTGATCTGCTCAGCTCCGGCTCATTTTCAAGATCTCTGGTGGTTAAGTTCCTAACCCTGGAACAGGTAGCACCATATAAAGAATCTGGCTTGATGAAAACGATGTCCATTTCGTCTGTTCTCTTTGGTCGCAATGTCATTTTTGTTGTTGTTGAGAAACAGCTCATTTTTGAATGGTAACTGTGTTAAGGGTGGGGTTTAGGTCGGGGTGAGGAGTACTGGAATGGTGTTGCTATCGGCTTACAATAGGCCATAAGTGTACAGCAGATTGCCGATAGTTCTCACTTTGATTGTGATGGAACAACATACTGTAGCACCATGACCAGGATCTCTATTCATTTAAGTGAGCAGATTAGGGCTTTCAAGAGGAATGGAAAATTTAGTACAGCCAATAAATTAATTTTATTCAATTAGTATATATATAGCTTACCATCGCCTCATGGGTCTTCCAGTCACAGCCATTGAACCAGCATCTGTAGCAACACAGTTTGCACTACATTGCAGTGTCTTAGACCATTGCGCCACTTGTGCAGTGTACAACATGACTGGTCGTGAGTAGGCTACAGTACTGCAGTAAGAGCAAAATAATCCTAACATTTCCACACCCTAATTGTAGTCTAAGTTACTAAGTTACTTTAACAACAGTTTTATAAAGTAATACTGACGAGTAGTAACAAAAAAATAAGTGTATTTTTCAGGGTGTGCGCGTGTAGGACAGAGGAATAGCAATTCTTACACTATTGTTCTAAATACAATCACCTTCTTCATCCTCATCATTCAGTTCATTGAAATTCTATTTTTAAGTCGTGCACAATGATCAGTTTCTATTTGGTTAATGTCGCCCATTCATTGTCAGTTAGTGACACAGTAGGACCCAAAAGCATAATCAGTGCTCTAACTCCCCCTTGTGGTGGTCTGGAGCAATGAAGTAGTGACGCAGGGTACCGTACTAAACCACAAATTACCTCTAAGTCCCGCAGCATAATCGCAAAACTTTTAGTTGAGCAACCACTGTATTTCCATGTTAAAATGTCAACGGATACATTTTCTCCATTGTTCTTGATGGTAGGCTTCTCTGGCAGGCCTACATTATGATCAAAAAGCCACAGTAGCCAACTTGGCTGCTGTTAAAACTGTAATTTAAAGCGGGTACAGGCTCAGTGTTCCCAGTAAACACGGCTGGATACACAGAATTTTCACAAATTTGAAGTTTGCACTCAGCAGACCTGAAATTTGCTCTAGGTTTAAAACATTTTAACTTTTACTTAATACCCATCCCGGATCCGGGAGCATCCTCATCAAAAAAGCTGACTAGCATAGCCTAGCCTAACGGGACAGGGATATCATATAATATAATTTTCATGAAATCACAAGTCCAATACAGCAAATGAAAGATAAACATCTTGTGAATCCAGCCATCATTTCCGATTTTTAAAATGTTTTACAGCGAAAACACAATATGTATTTCTATTAGCTAACCACAATAGCCAAACACACAACCGCATATTTTCCACCGCATAGGTAGCTTTCACAAAACCGACAAAGTAGAGATATAATTAGTCACTAACCAAGAAACAACTTCATCAGATGACAGTCTTATAACATGTTATACAATAAATTTATGTTTTGTTCGAAAATGTGCATATTTGAGGTATAAATCATAGTTTCACATTGCAGCTACCATCAAAAATATCACCAAAGCAGCCAGAATAATTACAGAGAGCAACGTGAAATACCTAAATACTCATCATAAAACATTTATGAAAAATACAAGGTGTACAGCAAATGAAAGATAAACATCTTGTGAATCCAGCCAATATTTCAGATTTTTTAAGTGTTTTACAGCGAAAACACAATATAGCATTATATTAGCTTACCACAATAGCCACACACACAAACACATTTATTCACCGCATAGATAGCATTCGCAAAAACCAGCAAAAGATATAAAATGAATCACTAACCTTGAACAACTTCATCAGATGACAGTCTTATAACATCAGGTTATACAATACACTTATGTTTTGTTCGAAAATGTGCATATTTAGAGCTGCAAACCGTGGTTATACATTGTGAAAATGTAGCAACATTTCCCCAGAATGTCAGGAGCTATTTTGGACACTCACCTAATCTGACCAAAGAACTCATCATAAACTTTACATAAAAATACTTGTTGTATGGCAAATGAAAGATACACTGGTTCTTAATGCAACCGCCGTGTTAGATTAAAAAAAAATAACTTTACCATAACAAACAGCTTGCGTTATTGCGAGACAGCGCCCGCCAAAACAGCGGAGAATAGAAATAACATTTTCCACAGAAATACGAAATAACATCATAAATTGTTCTTACTTTTGCTGAGCTTCCATCAGAATCTTGTACAAGGAGTACTATTTCCAATATAAATCGTTGTTTGGTTTTAGAATGTCCTTTTCTCCTGTCGAATTCGTGCCACAATGCTAGCCAATGTTGATGACGTTCCCAGTTTCTCTCGACGCAAAGAACGGAAAACTCCAAAAGTCCCAATAAACGTTGAATAAACTGATGAAACTCGGTTGAAAAAACCTACTTTATGATGTTTTTCTAATATGTATCAAATAAAATCAGAGCCGGAGATATTAGCCGTGTATACCGAACGCTTATCAGAAGACAATATGGAGGTGCTTCGTGCGCCTAGGTAGAGAAAGGAAATTCCTGACCTGCCACTCCAAAAGCTCTTGTTCGACCTCAGATCATGCTAGACACCCCATTCCACCTTCCACTGCCTGTTGACATCTAGTGGAAGGCGTATGAAGTGCATGTATATCGATAAATATAAGCTAGTTGAATAGGCAGGCCCTGAAACAGAGCCTCGTTTTCAGATTTTTCACTTCCTGTATGGAAGTTTGCTGCAAAATGAGTTCTGTTTTACTCATAGATATAATTCAAACAGTTTTAGAAACTTGAGAGTGTTTTCTATCCAATATTAATAATAATATGCATATTGTATGATCTACAATAGAGTACGAGGCAGTTTAATTTGGGCACGATTTTTTCCAAAGTGAAAATAGCGCCCCCCTATTGACAAGAAGTTTTTAAGGGAACATTGGTGTCAGCTATGTCATGACACATTGACTTTGAACATTTTGATTTTGGTTATTGAATTACAGTAAGTGAAGTGGATTTACACCCAGTAACGGAATTGCGGTAACGAAATTTCCTCGTGTGTTTCTGATCTGTACTACACAGAAATTCATAATTATGGATATGTCTTTCTCTTCATGATGATGTATCCTAAATAGGTAGACAAAGGTATAAATATGCAATATCCTTCTTTGCATATTTGGGTATTATTCTACACACTGTCTATTATTTCAATGAGTTCTGCGCCCAAACAAGTCCAAATTTTGCCGTAGCAAAACTCGTAGTAGTCACAAACCACAGTTGGGTTCAAAAGTTTGGATAGCTCAGTACAAAATATCTTAAAGATATGTGGGGTTTTGGTAACAGAATTTCAAGGTACAAGGCAATGTTTCTTAAACTTGAGGTAGGCAGAAATATTTCTCCAAAACCAAATATGTGTTGATATTAGTTGGCTGGGGTCTTTACTTCAACATTATTGTATTTTTATGTATTTTTTATACCTTTTTAAATACCTTTTCTGGTAGATATTTTCTAAGAACCCCTTTCCTTCTGTTTGACAGAAATCAAAGCCTTTGCTTATTCCTAATTTTTCGGGATGGAAAATGGTCGGAAAATGTATACTGTGTATGTTTTAATTTCTCAAAAATATAGACTCTTAGCTTTCATTTGACACCCATTTTGACATACTCCTATGAACGTCACATGTGGGTGCCCATGGGCACTGTCGTAACACAGTTGATATTGCAACTACACTACTCAACCTCTGGTTCACCAGTGTAAACGAAATCGCGAAACGCTGTTATCCCCTAAAGATGATAATCTGTTTGCATCTGGCAATTTATTGTCTGTCCAGTATCCAGTAGACCTGTCCCCAGAGCTTCCGATACAGCTCATCTCTTTCCGTAACGTGTTGGGGCCAGCCATTAAGGAGAAGGCGAGAAGCTCAATTAAAGATCTTGCAGAACTGCTGCATTTTAATAACCCCTCCCTTCTGCCCAGTTTCCCTGATGTTGCTACGGCAATCAAGCTGTTTTTATCATCTCTGTAACTGTTGCTTCCGCAGGGAGATCGTTTTCTAAACTAAAACTCATAAAGAACTACCTAAAAAAGCATTAGGCTCCCGGTCTGACATGCGCTTTTGAGCACCTGAGTAAGCTCTACTCATTGCACTGGCACCATCGTAGCCTTGACCATGGCATGTGTTCACCCATATCCCCCATACACGCTCAATCAGTTCATTTATTTTATTTTCAGCCACAGTCCTGAAGCCCAGGATACAAACACTTAGCTTCCTAGTACATATGCAAATTAAAAAGGTTTATGAATGACAAACATGGGCCCCCAGAGCTCGTATCTGTTACGCCAGTGCTCATGGGTCCTTTTACATGGAAATGACCTTCTTTGTACAACGGAAAGGTGTGCAATATTTAAGCGCTACATGATCAAAACACACGTTTGCTACTTTACGCTATCCATTACTCTAAGCCTAGGATACAGAGCATCTCAAGCAGCGCTCTCACATTGTCTGCTCTCAGTACGTCTATATCCACTTGTATTGTGTACTGTAGTTGAGATAGACCCTGAATGTAGAGCGAGTGAACGAACAAAGCGAGCTGTCTTTGTACCGGTGTGATTGTGCCCTGTGTGTTCCCCACTCCTCTAAGCTCCTCCCCTCATGTGTGACCTTTAGATCATGTGGCCAGGCTGTGTCCATCTTGGGGAGCACCATGCCTCCTCCTGCTGGTGATAATGACTGTTATTGTCAGGAGAGAGCGGGTCGGTGGTGTGTGTGTGTGTGTGTGTGTGTGTGTGTGTGTGTGTGTGTGTGTGTGTGTGTGTGTGTGTGTGTGTGTGTGTGTGTGTGTGTGTGTGTGTGTGTGTGTGTGTGTGTGTGTGTGTGTGTGTGTGTGTGTGTGTGTGTACATGTGCGTGTGTACTTGCATGCACTTTTGTGTGTTTGTGTGAGCGAGAGCAGCTAGTGGGACAGCAAGGAGACATGATTGAGCAAGGCTGACAGTGGGGAAAACAAAGTGCGTGAAGCTATAATGCCTTCACTACAGGGCTGCTGGATAGAAAGAACACAATGTTCAGAAATAGCAGGGATGTGGATTTAGTACACTGGAGTACATAGCAACGGTATCTGAGCAAATGGGAGTTCACATTTTTCCAAGAGCATTCTGACTCTTCTTCAGGATATACCAGGAAAAGACATCTGAATATTTGCATTCCATTTGTCTTATTGTCAGATTGACCACTTTTGTCATTTTTCAACACGTTATTTATATGCAACTTCTCGAAACATTATCTCTTTCGTACTCCACTGCGCATGTCAATCATGACATTAGATGTGATTTGGAACATGAATTTAGAGCCATTATGTACATTCTACCTCCATGAGTATTCTGAGTCTGAAATGATAACAGTTCAAGAAAAAGATTGAGTATTCAGTCCACTATCATCGCCAACACTTTTTGGCATAACATTAATCCGTCTATTGACAGTAGCAGGCTAAAGGTTAGCTACTGCGAAAGAGAGAGTGTTTTTTCTCATATTGTTGTGGTCTGTGCTGAGGGGACCAGGGCTTTGGTGGTACTGTCATCAGCAGGAAGAAGAGCACCTGTGACAGGTGGACAGGAGCCAGATACACCCCAACAGAGCAGGACAGGCTTTAGGCGCTGTTCAGTCACACAGCCATGGAGGGGATTGGTGTGTGTGTGCTTGTGCGTGTGCGTCTCATGCAAGGAAATTATTGGTACAGACGTAATATTTTAATTTGCTCACTCTGTTGTCGCAGAGAACAAATTGTAATGTATTCCAGGTTTAAAAAGGCTTCTATAGTTTGTAATTTCCACTTTAAAATGTCAGATTTGATTCATCCTAACAAAAAAATGCATCAAACCATACAAACGTTCTAATCCACATAATAATTAACTTTTCCTGTTGCTGCAGGATTATTTTCCTGCATTGAAAAACAGGTCAAATTAAGATAGAACACCTGTATATAGATTATATAGATTTTCTCCGTTCAATCTGAGTGACAACAGTCTGCAATGGATACCAAACAAGTTCATCCTATCAGAACGCCTCTTGCTGTATGGCGGAGGGCATCAATCTGCAGCAGCATAAAGGGTAGAACCACAGAGACCGACAGACACACACAGCAGCAGCAGCAGCAGCGTCAACACCACACTCCACTTCATCAGCTTAGCTGTTCCAAGATGCAGCCATCACACACACACACACAGACAGACAGACAGACAGACAGACAGACAGACAGACAGACAGACAGACAGACAGACAGACAGACAGGCAGACAGGCAGACAGGCAGACAGGCAGACAGACAGACAGACAGACAGACAGACAGACAGACAGACAGACAGACAGACAGACTCGTATATACCAATATTCTCTTCACTTATCTTCAATTTCCTCATTTGACAGCACCATATTTCCAGAGGATGGATCAACTCCTGTTTTCTAGCCTGCTGCCAGATGAAAAAGTAAATCATTCCTGGTACATCAAACTCCTCATAAAATACCTCCCCTGACTTAATCAATAGCAAGGTCCTAATTAAATGCTGCTCCAATTTTCTCCTTTTATATTCATACGCTGCAGCCTATAATTTTCTCTATATTTCAGTCAGTTCAGCTCATGTTCCAGGTTCTCCTGCCTGCTGCCTGCCTACCTTTTCCCTCGTTTTATTGTGCCACAAAGGTGAAACTCAATAAATGTCAACCTCAGTATGGGCCTGGCTTTTGTTAGAGCAATCATAGATTTAGAGCTCGCAATTATGTCAAAGCACCGAAAATGTATGAAATGCTTTCTTACATGGGACCTGCCTGTCATTTACATAATTTTAATTTCGCTCAAAGTTTTTTTATGGACATATCCATACAGCTTCAGTCACATTTCATGGCGCATTAGCCGAAAGTGAAACTCTTGTAAAACTTCCAACACCGAGCAAGTATGTTTATTGCCTGATCCATATGCACATTTTTCATGCTACGCTTTAATGACTATATTACTGAAGCCATTCTTCGTCCCAAATGACACACTATTCCCTGTATATGCACTACTTTTGACCATTTTAGCCAGGAAATTGCTGTATTAAAGCACAGCAGACTGCATGGATGCATCCTTAATAACACCCTATGCCCTATATAGTGCACTACATTCGACCAGAGCTCTATAGTGCACTATATAGGGAATAGGGTGTTATTAAGGATGCATCCATGCAGTCTGCTGTGCTTTAATACAGCAATTTCCTGGCTAAAATGGCCTCTTCCTCCTCTGTAATCCCTTCATCAGTGCTGCCAAACAGGCAAAGTGGGTTACCTTCTGTGGATGCCGCACACACAGTGGATGTTCAGCGGAGCATCGCGGTGTCAAAACGGTGTGCGCTTCAAATCGTTGGGTGTCCTGTCGTTCGTGTGGTGTGAATGACAGCAGAGAACATAGAATCTGTGGTTTGGAGATGAATGGCCGGGCATTTCCATTATCCCGGTCCTTGGAGACGCCAGGAGGGTGGCTTAGGCCGGGCAGAGTTGCCCGAAAATGATGTCCTGCGGTGGAGATGCCACACAGCAAATTGGCCATTGTTACCTAGTGTTGATTTTTCAGTGTAGCATTCCAGTGTTGATTCAGGTATTACATTAACTCTGTAAGTGTTCAGTTAACACTCATTGCTTCTAAAAGAACCCCATTGTTGGTGTTAATAACCAGTTTTAAACAAAAAACACACCCTTCATTATCATATTTACCAGCATGCTCTATTGTTGGTTTATTTTTAGAATTATTTCTTTCAATATTTATGTTTTTGAACTAGTTCTAGTGCAATTGCTAAGTAGGGTTAGCTCAATCACTGCATCGATTCTACATTGATTGATTAACTCAATTTATACCCAAATATAAATAACATACATTTTTCTAAACTGATCGAATGTGACTTGCAGGCCTGAAAACCTTGAGGCAATTGTATTAGGGTAAAACTAGTCCCTCAAAATAAAGCCTTATTAAATATTTGTTGTAATGTGTTAAATCATTTCATTTATTAATTATATATTCACTTAGGAGCTCACTTGGTAAAGGTCACAGGACTGAACATGTATGAATACAACAACCATGTCTCTGACACTAACAAATACAGTCATGGGTGGTAACCAGTGCCGCACCAATGTGTCGGAGGAAACACTGTACACCTGGCGAGCGTGACGGGCCAAGGACATCCCGGCTAGCCAAACCCTCCCCTAACCCGGACAAGCTGGGTCAGTTGTGTGCCGCCCGTCAATCCACACGCAGAAACATTCAAATGGTACAAGTTCATCTGATTTTGGGGAAGTAGATAAAGACCCTCCCAAAGTATCCCTTTAACACTGGAGAATTTGCTGTTCAGAGATAGAGATCCTACTTCAAGGTCTATTAACTAGCCTAGTTGTCCACTCATTAAGTATACATTAGCATTTTGGGCAAACCTGGAATCTGATAGAGATTCAATTATTTAAACATTTCACAATGGAATACATTGACATTGATCGGCAACCACAGTCTTATTAAGAAGCTAAAAGTACTCTAAATCACAATACCTCATGATTGCGTATCTATCTACTCAGGCCTGTAGAAGTGGTTGGCGAAAGCTTGAAAAACTCCCCCAGCCTCAGTTGATTAATCAGTGTTTAATCAGTGTTTAGCTGCTAACAGCTGTGGACATCTTTCCTCTCATTTATTCAGCTTGAACACCCAGTCCGTCACGCTCTCCTTCTCTGATCTTCAACCATTATATGTTATTATCCCAGTGAGTTTATTTTTGTTCACTGTGTGTGTGTGTGTGTGTGTGTGTGTGTGTGTGTGTGTGTGTGTGTGTGTGTGTGTGTGTGTGTGTGTGTGTGTGTGTGTGTGTGTGTGTGTGTGTGTGTGTGTGTGTGTGTGTGTGTGTGTGTGTTTGGGGGGGTGCATGCGTGCAGTGGCGTCATGCTCGTAGGGGGCACAAAGGCCCGCAAATGTGTCTTTTTTTATGTTACATTAATTACTAAACTTTATTTTTAAGCCCACATTTTATGATTTATAAAAATGACCTGTCAGCTATTTTGCAGGGGGGGCATACTGACTGGACCAGGCAAAGAGTAACCCCCAAGTGGTTATTTCCAAAGTGCATGGAGCAAAGAGATGCCTAGGCCTGATGCCAGATACTTTAGTCCGTGCAGTATTTTCAGTGGAGAAGAGAGTGTAGATTGACACACATAGCGTTTGTTTGCACGTTTGGTTACGTTACAGCCTTATTCTAAAATGGATGAAAAAACATGTCTCATCAATCTACACACAGGACCCCATAATGACAAAGCAAAAACTGGTTTTGGAATTTTTGCTAATTGATAAAAAAATAAAAAACAGAAATACCTTATTGACATAAGTATTCAGACACTTACCTATGAGTCTCGAAATTGAGCTCAGGTGCAACCTGTTTCCATTGATCATCCTTGAGATGTTTCTACAACTTCATTGGACTACACCTGTGGTACATTCAATTGATTGGACATGATTTGGACAGGCACACACCTGTCTATAGAAGGTTCCACAGTTGACAGTGCATGTCAGAGCATAAACCAAGCCATGAGGTCGAAGGAATTGTCCGGAGAGCTCCGAGACAAGATTGTGTCAAGGCTCAGATCTGGGGAAGTGTACCAAAAAAATTATGCAGCATTGAAGGTCCCCAAGAACACAGTGGTCTCCAAAGCTTTTGATACGGTAGACCATTCCATTCTTGTGGGCCGGCTAAGGAGTATTGGTATCTCTGAGGGGTCTTAGGGCTGGTTTGCTAACTACCTCTCTCAACGAGTGCAGTGTATAAAGTCAGAAAAGCTGCTGTCTCAGCCACTGCCTGTCACCAAGGGAGTACCCCAAGGCTCGATCTTAGGCCCCACACTCTTCTCAATTTACATCAACAACATAGCGCAGGCAGTAGGAAGCTCTCTCATCCATTTATATGCAGATGATACAGTTTTATACTCAGCTGGCCCCTCCCCAGATTTTGTGTTAATGTTCTACAACAAAGCTTTCTTAGTGTCCAACAAGCTTTCTCTACCCTTAACCTTGTTCAGAATACCTCCAAAACAAAGTTCATGTGGTTTGGTAAGAAGAATGCCCCTCCTCCCATAGGTGTTATTACTACGTCTGAGGGTTTAGAGCTTGCGATAGTCACCTCATACAAGTACTTGGGAGTATGGCTAGACAATGCACTGTCATTCTCTCAGCACATATCAAAGCTGCAGGCTGAAATTAAATCTAGACTTGTTTTTTTCTATCGTAATCACTCCTCTTTCACCCCAGCTGCCAAACTAATCCTGATTCAGATGACCATGCTACCCATGCTAGATAACGGAGACATAATTTATAGATCGTCAGGTAAGGGTACTCTTGAGCGGCTAGATGTTCTTTACCGTTCGGCCATCAGATTTGCCACCAATGCTCCTTATAGAACACATCACTGCACTCTATACTCCTCTGTAAACTGGTCATCTCTGTATACACATCGCAAGACCCACTGGTTGATGCATATTTATAAAACCCTCTTAGGCCTCACTCCCCCCTATCTGAGATATCCACTGCAGCCCTCATCCTCCACATACAACACCCATTCTGCCAGTCACATTCTGTTAAAGGTCCCCAAAGCACAGACATCCCTGGGTCGCTCCTCTTTTCAGTTCGCTGCAGCTAGCAACTGGAACGAACTGCAACAAACACTTAAACTGGACAGTTTTATCTCAATCTCTTCATTCAAAGACTCAATCATGGACACTCTTACTGCCAGTTGTGGCTGCTTAGCGTGATGTATTGTTGTCTCTACCGTCTTGCCCTTTGTTCTGTTGTCTGTGCCCAATAATGTTTGTACTGTGTTTTATGCTGCTGCCATGCTGTGTTGGTACCATGTTGTTGTTATGTTGTGTTACTACCATGCTGTGTTGTCATGTGTTGCTGCCTTGCTCTTGCTATGTTGTTGTCTTAGGTCTCTCTTTATGTAGTGTTGTCTTTCTTGTTGTGATGTGTGTTTTGTCCTATATTTATATTGTATTTATTTTTCTTTTTAATCCCAGGCCCCCGTTCCCGTAAATAAGAATGTGCTCTTAACTGACTTGCCTAGTTAAATAAAGATGTTAATAAATCTTAAATGGAAGAAGTTAGGAACCCCCAAAACTCTTTCTAAAGTTGGCTGCCCGGCAAAACTAAGCAATCCGGCGAGAAGGGCCTTGGTCAGGGAGGTGACCAAGAACCCGATGTTCACTCTGACAGAGCTCCAGAGTTCCTCTGTGAAGAGGGGAGAACCTTCCAGAAGGACAACCATCTCTGCAGTACTCCATGTCCTTGAGTGGCCCAGCCAGAGCCAGGACTTGAACCTGATCAAACATCTCTGGAGAGACCTGAAAATAGCTGTGCTGCAACGCTCCACATCCAATCGGCCAGAGCTTGAGAGGATCTGCAGAGAAGAATGGGAGAAACTCCCCAAATCCATTGTGCCAAGCTTGTAGCGTCATACCCAAGAAGACTTGAGGATGTAATCTCTGCCAAAGGTGCTTCAACAAAGTACTGAGTAAAGGGTCTGAATACTTATGTACATGTGATATTAGATTTTTAGATGTTTAATACATTGGAAAAAATGTATAAAAACCTGTTTTTACTTTGTCATTATGTCCCCTCTAAAATAATGGGTGCATGACGCCCGTGTGTGTGTGTGTGTGTGTGTGTGTGTGTGTGTGTGTGTGTGTGTGTGTGTGTGTGTGTGTGTGTGTGTGTGTGTGTGTGTGTGTGTGTGTGTGTGTGTGTGTGTGTGTGTGCGTGCGTGTGTGTAGACCTGAAGTCCACACAAGGAGAGTAAAACAACAGCAATTCAGAGAAGTAGGGACATTTCGCCAGTCCCAGCAAGGAAAAAGGCTATTTTAGGTGAAGGGTTAGTTTAGGGTTAGGGTTAGGGATTAGGGAAAATAGGATTTTGAATGGGAATTAATTGTTTTGTCCCCACAAGGATAGTAAAACAATCGTTTTCACCTTTACCTGTACTATTTGAAATGAATGGGGCATCAATCAACAGTAGTATCAAGACATATACTCCACAGCTGCTACTATATTCTTTGGGGTAGAGAACATACTCTATATAATTTAAATCGTATAAACGGTAAACCACACACATATCCTTGCCCACAGCATATATTATTTAATCCATAATGGAAGTTCCAAGAGCCTATACTCTCTTAGAGGGCAACCCGTGTGAGAGACCTCCACATGTTCTCGAAGTGTGAAAAATTGAAATGATTTTCTGGTTGTGTTATTTCTTAGCCTGGTCTGTACCTGGCTTAAAGTCCCAGCTGTTGCTATTTGCTGTATTTTTGCCTTCTAGCAATCTGTGCTCAGTGGGGATATGGGAGTCTTGCTTTGAAAGGTTTTTGCCTGAAGATAAATTGGGTAACCTTCTTCTGTCATTAGCAATACCTTTTCCACCGGTGAACACATAGACATTGGGGGCAGAGAGAGAGCAGAGCGCTGAGGTTGCACAGGAGTTGCTGGTAATTACCGGGTCAGAGCTTTAAACAGCCAAGATACTGAGGCACGTCCAACTGAGACATATCCGTGTCTGCAATCCATCAATGCTCTCCTTTTTTTTATAGTCTATAGTCTACGGTGTCTGGACATGTTTAAAATGTCTAAAAGAACACTGTCTCATTGGGTGAAGAAGTCTCAACAGTGACTGTTTCTCCTGGGATACTGCTTTGGGATATATGTCTTGATCAGGTGACCCAGAGAAGTTAGGAGGTTAAGGCTTGGCCCCGGCTGGGCCTCCCGGAGGTCCAGGAAGCTTGGCAAAGGCCCACCCCGCTCTCCAAGCTCCCTTCCTAGGGAAGAGTCACGATGACAGGCCCTTCATTAGCGACTTTGTACTGGAAACCTGGACGAGCCCCGCACACAATTAATGTTTCTGTGATGGATTACATGGGTGGATTGCGAACAGCGAACATGTCAGTGGGAAAAAGCAGCAAGAGGATGAATCGACTCCCCCGCTCTCGTCCTTTCACTCTCTCTCTCCTCTCCCTCTCCCCCCTCCCTACCCTACCGCAGCACCACATCCTCGTTGACTCTTGCTGATTAAAAAGTCACAATATTACAACAAGAGTGACTGCAGTCTAGGGAGGTACTATAATAATATAATACTACTAATAATAATATAATAATAATATATATGTATACTATATATATAGGTAAATTAGCCTCATGCTTTTCCTATCTTACTAATTCTCCCCGAGCTCTCCATCCCGGAATAGATGCTGCCGGGGCTTCTGACAAATGTTAATCTTTATTGTGATATTCGCAGGTGGGATCGGGCTGGTTTTTAGCCATAAATCAATTACATCATTAATGATGCAGAAAGCACAGAGGAAATGAAGCCCTCCTGCTGGAGCTGCATCACGCTATGAGGCTCACTAACGGTATGTATTTATTCACCTCAACCATAAAACACAATTCAACGTGAATGCTTATTACTTTGTAATTAATATGTTTTTTCCATAAGAATTTGGTGTTATCTCTCTAGTAGCTTGCAAAGATTTGTGTTATAGGGGTCAATTTGGTTCAATAGCTACAGAGATGGGTGTTGTTAGTTGCTTAAAATCCTCTCATTTGGATTTTTGCATTATGCAGTTTTGCAGATATAATATATTAGCTACAGTTGAAGTCGGAAGTTTACATACACCTTAGCCAAATATGTTTAAACTCAGTTTTTCACAATTCCTGACATTTAATTCTAATAAAAATTCCTTGTCTTAGGTCAGTTAGGATCACCACTTTATTTTAAGAACATGAAATGTCATAACAATAGTTGAGAGAATGATTTACTTCATCTTTTATTTCTTCATCACATTCCCAGTGGGTCAGAAGTTTACGTACACTCAATTAGTATATGGTAGCATTGCCTTTAAATTGTTTAACTTGGGTCAAACGTTTCAGCTAGCCTTCCACAAGCTTCCCACAATAAATTGGGGGAATTTTGGCCCATTCCTCCTGACAGAGCTGGTGCAACTGAGTCAGGTTTGTAGGCCTTCTTGCTCACACACGCTTTTTCAGTTCTGCCCACAAATTTTCTATGGGATTGAGGTCAGGGCTTTGTGATGGCCACTCCAATGCCTTGACTTTGTTGTCCTTAAGCCATTTTGCCACAACTTTGGAAGTATGCTTGGGGTCATTGTCCGTTTGGAAGGCCCATTTGCGACCAAGCATTAACTTCCTGACTGATGTCTTGAGATGTTGCTTCAATATATCCACATAATTTTCCGCCCTCATGATGCCATCTATTTTGTGAAGTGCACCAGTCCCTCCTGCAGCAAAGCAACCCCACAACATGATGCTGTCACCTCCGTGCTTCACGGTTGGGAAAGTGTTCTTCGGCTTGCAAGCCTTCCCCTTTTTCCTCCAAACATAACGGTGGTCATTATGGCCAAACAGTTCTATTTTTGTTTCATCAGACCAGAGGACATTTCTCCAAAAAGTACAATCTTTGTCCCCATGTGCAGTTGCAAACCGTAGTCTGGCTTTTTTATGGCGGTTTTGGAGCAGTGGCTTTTTCTTTGCTGAGTGGCCTTTCAGGTTATGTCGATACAGGACTCGTTTTACTGTGGATATAGAAACTTTTATACCTGTTTCCTCAAGCATCTTCACAAGGTCCTTTGCTGTTGTTCTGGGATTGATTTGCACTTTTCGCACCAGAGTACATTCATCTCTAGGAGACAGAACGCGTCTCCTTCCTGAGCGGTATGACGGCTGCGTGGTCCCATGGTGTTTATACTTGCATACTATTGTTTGAACAGATGAACCTTCAGGTTTGTACCTTCAGGCATTTGGAAATTGCTCCCAAGGATGAAGCAGACTTGTGGAGGTCTTGGCTGATTTCTTTTGATTTTCCCATGATGTCAAGCAAAGAGGCACTGAGTTTGAAGGTAGGCCTTGAAAAGCATCCACAGGTACACCTCCAATTGACTCAAATTATGTCAATTAGCCTATCAGAAGCTTCTAAAGCCATGACATCATTTTCTGGAATTTTCCAAGCTGTTTAAAAGGCACAGTCAACTTAGTGTATCTAAACATCTGACCCACTGGAATTGTGATACAGTGAATTATAAGTGAAATAATCTGTCTGTAAACAATTGTTGGAAAAATGACTTGTGTCATGCACAAAGTAGATGTCCTAACCGACTTGCCAAAACTATAGTTTGTTAACAAGAAATTAGTGGAGTGGTTGAAAAACGAGTTTTAATGACTCCAACCTAAGTGTATGTAAACTTCCGACTTCAACTTTTCCCTTTCTCATTAAGATTCCAAAAGAACCATACATTTTTAGCACTTCCTTGAGGCAATGTGTTAAAACACAAACAAATGAAAACAAAACTAATTGCAATACACTCCATATTTTAAGATGAAATCAAGTGGTCTCAAGTGGTCTGACATTTAGCCTAATTGCAACCGTAATAAATATTTATTGCGTTATACAATGTTTGTAGTCAATAATCTTGCAAGGAAGTTCCTCTGATGGTTCTCATTGCACCAAGCACTGTTTTGAAACTTTTTTAAGTGTTTTAATTCATATTGATGATTGCTGTACTATAACTGAAAACTGTATGCACTATATAACTTAATCCAGTGACCTTAGAACTATCCATGCCATTCATCCCGCTATAGCGCCGTCTTATAAGATTTCCGTTCAAAAAGCTCTCAGCGTCAGAACAGCACAGCTACAGTCTAGTGATCCTGCATAAGGAGGAAGTGACTTGCTAAATTATATATTTACTCAGAAAAGTAATAAAGCGCTGCCTAGTGTCTGGCAGAGCTGGAATTTACTATGCAGTACAAGCTGTTTTCCTGCCTCTCTTCCTCCCCACTTACTGATCATGTCATCCATCAGGTAAACACGAGAAACTAGACGACAACGCCATGATGCGTTCACACAACATGTTTGGAGGCCCCCTGTCTTCCCATGAAACTTAAATGTGTGTTTTTATCCACACAGGGATGTAGTCTTCACACTGCAGTCATGGTGTCTCTTTTTCAACCATTGGCTGTCCTCGTATTGTGCCAACGAGTCTCTCACCTTCTTCTGAGCAAGTCTGGTTCTAAGATGATAGTTTTCATATACCTCCGTTTCCGAGTATTTCGTGCAGAGCTCGCCAACTGCTGTTGTATTTCTCTTCAAAGGGAATAACGTAATATTCTAGCTGAATCCTTTAGAATTGTTCATGTTATTTTTCCTTCATGCTGCTTCAATTGACTTCAAAATACACAATATAACCATGCGTATTTTCTTGCGGAAAACATGTCAACATCCCGTTTTAGTCATCACACAGCGTCGTCTTACATAGGAACAAACATGTATACACTTTGTGATTGATGTGCTGACCATTTTCCCATGACCGTTATGATGTCTATGTTGTTTGGAGAGGAAAAACATCCCTCATTTCTTCACAACACGTAATGTCAAATGGATGTCAGTACAAATCTCAGAAGAACGTGTCTCTCAATCTAAAAGGCTTACCAGAAAAACAAAAAATTATTTTATTTGTCATGGCATGCAATGGGCATTGAAGGAGGCTTGGTGTTTTATTAGAACCACCTAAAACTGTTTACAACAACTGTGAATGCTTAGACCTTCTGTTTGCTGCTTCTCATATTCAGTGTTGCATCAGACCTCAATCACAACAACTAATCCTTAGAATACACTGTGGGAACCGGTGTAGCTGAGTCGTGCGTGTCAAACTCCCTCTTTCTTCGATTGGTACAGTCTTGCAGGCAATCTCACTCAAGGCCTGGGGAGGAGCAAGATGCTCAGAGGAGGATGATTTCTCACCCCCCCCGGTCTCACTTTGCTGTTGAATGTATCCTCCCGTGTGTGAGAAGGAGAGAGAGAGAGAGGGGAAGAGAGAGAGGGCAAGAGACAGTTACATTTACAGTTCATGACTAATGTTCAGCTGTCTGCTTTGGCAAATGTGACAGGAAGAAGCTCCATCCTGAAGTTACACAGCCGCTAATTGGACACACACTGAACGCACGCCAACAACGGTTTCATTTAAAACAAATTAGCCGACGTGATAGCCTTAAATTAACCTGAGCTGTTTCCCCACGACCCGACCACGTCTACTTTTTCCCACCGTCGCTCGGCAAGATTCTACCTGATAATTTAGCATCACTCTCGGACTCATTTCACATTCACAGTGAAAGAGAAGTGTGAAGGTATTGTCATTTTTTTTTTTTATCAGTAAAATAACACCACGATGTTGAGTAATTATAACATTTATACAAAAGTCACAAAAGAGAACGCATAAGCCTACCTCAATGCAACACCTTCACACATGAGTTCATAGATGCATAAATGCATGAACGAATTAACAAGTGATGATGATTTCTAAGGCATTATGAAGGATGAGATAGACATAGCGCTGTAATGCTCAGTGGAAAAAAGGAATGCCTCTGTTCAAGACGTCATTTACCAAAATGAGATTCAGGTTTAAAAAATGGCCATTAACTATAATCCAGAAAATAATTCACATTTCCTGTTGCTGCAGGATACTTTTCTCAAATGCAGATCCGACATCTGTACTTAGATGTTCAGCACAGATAGATACCACACTTTTCTTTATATTCTTCTTCCTTTTATGCGGGCCTGTCAGCATACATGAATACACACATCAAACACACCACATTGATAGAAACCTGTTTCAAGGGCTGTTCACATGAGGCAGGATGGGGTCCAGATAATGAACATGGTTCAGTCAAAGCAGGGTTGTCAGAAGCTGGGGGAAAAATGCATGTCTAATGAGGATAGACAGACTGGATTCTCCTCCTCCTCCCTCCTCTTCTCCACCTTTCCTCCTCCTCTCCCCTCAGTCGGATATCAAAGGATCAAAAAGGTTATGAACTTGCACCTGCCATATAGTAGAGACACAAAACTGGCTCCCATCTGCACACACACACACGTGCACACGCGCACACGCACACACAGGAGAAAAGAGACATGCTTTCATGATAGTTTCCATCATCTGGCTCGGGCTCTTTGAAGACGTGTTCTGTCATTTTTTCTCCTCCCATCACGCCATACTGGTTCTTTCACCGTTTCTTTAAGTACACCTGTGACATTTTCTGTCAGCTGAACCCAATGACCTTTCTGTGTCGTTCTCCGTGTCACATCTGAGACGTCTCACTGCGATTTCAAAATATGATTCACATAAGGCTGGCTCACTCCTCACAGGCTAGTCTGGTGGGGGAAGATATGGTGCTCATTAACATACTCTCCCCCTTACTAACAGTGCCTTCAGAAAGTATTCACACCCCATGACTTTTTCCACATTTTGTTGTGTTACAGCCTGAATTTAAAATGGATTAATTTGACATTTTGTGTCACTCACCGACACACCATACCCAATAATGTCGAAGTGGAATTGTGTTTTTAGAATTTTTTACAAATTAATTGCAAATTAAAAGCTGAAATGTCTTGAGTCAATAAATATTCAACACCTTTGTTATGAGATTCCTAAATAAGTGCAGGAGTAACAATTCACATAATAAGTTGCATGGACTCTGTGTGCAATAATACTGTTTAACATGATGTTTGAATGGCTACCTCATCTCTGTATCCCACACATACAATTATCTGTGTGGTCCCTCAGTCGAGCAGTGAATTTCAAACACAGATTCAACCACAAAGACCAGGGAGGTTTTCTAATGCCTCTCAAAGAAGAGCAACTATTGGGAGATAGGTAAAAAATAAATAAACAGTCACTACAAAGATATATAACTTAGTTGCCGGAGAGGAAGGAAACCGCTCAGGGATTTCACCATGAGGCCAATAGTGCCTTTAAAACAGCTACCAAGTTTATTGCCTATTATAGGAGAAAACTGAGGATGGATCAACAACATTGTAGTTACTCCACAATACTAACCTTTGCTCCCGAGTGGCACAGCGGTCTAAGGCACTGCATCTCAGTGCAAGAGGCATCACTACAGTCCCTGGTTCAAATCCAGGCTGTATCACATCCGGCCGTGATTGGGAGTCCCACAGGGCTCACAATTGGACCAGCATCGTCCGAGTTTGGCTGGGGTAGGCCGTCATAGTAAATAAGAATTTGGTCTTAACCGATAAATACAGGTTAAATAAAAATTCAACGACAAGAGTGAAAAGAAGGAAGCCTGTACAGAATACAAATATTCCATAACATGCATCCTGTTTGCAATAAGGCACTAAAGTAAAACTGTAAAAAATGTGGCAAAGAAATGAACTTTATCTACTGAATACAAAGCGTTACGTTTGGGGCCAATCCAACACAACACATCACTGAGTACAGATGTAGGATCTTAATTTGAGCCAGCTTGTTACACCAGGAAAAGAATCCTACAGTAAAAGGAAATGTGGATTATAATTAATATACATTTTCTGTTAGGGAAAAAATCATCAAGTCTGTTATTTCTACGTGGAAATTACAATCGTTAGAAGCCTTTTAAACTTAAAATGCACTACAAGTTTGCATTTCCTGCTGGGCAGGAAAATTCTCAGCAACAAAAGAGTGATCAAATTAAGATCCTACATCTGTACCAATCTCATATATTCAAGCATGGTGGTGGCTGCATCGTGCTCTGGGTATGCTTGTCATCGGCAAGGACTAGGGAGGTTTTTTGTTGTTGATAAAAATAAATGGAATGAAGCTAAGCACAGGCAACACCTGGTTCAGTCTGCTTTCCAAAAGACACTGGGAGACAAATTCACCTTCCAGCAGGACAATAACCAAAAACACAAGGCCAAATCTACAGTAGAGATGCATACCAAGACAACATTAAATGTTCCTGAGTGGCCTAGTTAGGGTTTCGACTTAAATCGGCATGAGAATCTATGGCAAGACTTGAAAATGGCTGTCTAGCAATGATCAACAAACAACTTGACAGAGCTTGAAGAATTTTTTAAAGAATAATTAGCAAATGTTGTACAATCCAGGTGTGCAAAGCTCTTAGAGATTTACCCAGAAAGACTCACAGCTGTAATTAATGCCAAAGGTGATTATAACATGTATTAACTCAGGGGATTGTAATCAAGATATATTCATGTTTTATTTTTAATTAATCTTTTACAAATGTTAGAATTTGTCTTCCACTTTGCCATTACAGAGTATTTTGTGTAGATCGTTGACGAGAAATGACAATTAAATCCATAAAAATCCCACTTTGTAACACAACAAAATGTGTAAAAAGTCAAGGGGTGTGAATTATTTTTGAAGGCACTGTAAATCATAGGTACAGTGGGGAGAACAAGTATTTGATACACTGCCGATTTTGCAGGTTTTCCTACTTACAAAGCATGTAGAGGTCTGTAATTTTTATCATAGGTACACTTCAACTGTGAGAGACGGAATCTAAAACAAAAATCCAGAAAATCACATTGTATGATTTTTAAGTAATTAATTTGCATTTTATTGCATGACATAAGTATTTGATACATCAGAAAAGCAGAACTTAATATTTGGTACAGAAACCTTTGTTTGCAATTACAGAGATCATACGTTTCCTGTAGTTCTTGACCAGGTTTGCACACACTGCAGCAGGGATTTTGGCCCACTCCTCCATACAGACCTTCTCCAGATCCTTCAGGTTTCGGGGCTGTCGCTGGGCAATATGGACTTTCAGCTCCCTCCAAAGATTTTCTATTGGGTTCAGGTCTGGAGACTGGCTAGGCCACTCCAGGACCTTGAGATGCTTCTTACGGAGCCACTCCTTAGTTGCCCTGGCTGTGTGTTTCGGGTCGTTGTCATGCTGGAAGACCCAGCCACGACCCATCTTCAATGCTCTTACTGAGGGAAGGAGGTTGTTGGCCAAGATCTCGCGATACATGGCCCCATCCATCCTCCCCTCAATACGGTGCAGTCGTCCTGTCCCCTTTGCAGAAAACCATCCCAAAAGAATGATGTTTCCACCTCCATGCTTCACGGTTGGGATGGTGATCTTGGGGTTGTACTCATCCTTCTTCTTCCTCCAAACATGGCGAGTGAAGTTTAGACCAAAAAGCTCTATTTTTGTCTCAACAGACCACATGACCTTCTCCCATTCCTCCTCTGGATCATCCAGATGGTCATTGGCAAACTTCAGACGGGCCTGGACATGCGCTGGCTTGAGCAGGGGGACCTTGCGTGCGCTGCAGGATTTTAATCCATGACGGCGTAGTGTGTTACTAATGGTTTTCTTTGAGACTGTGGTCCCAGCTCTCTTCAGGTCATTGACCAGGTCCTGCCGTTTAGTTCTGGCTGATCCCTCACCTTCCTCATGATCATTGATGCCCCACGAGGTGAGATCTTGCATGGAGCCCCAGACCGAGGGTGATTGACCATCATCTTGAACTTCTTCCATTTTCTAATAATTGCGCCAACAGTTGTTGCCTTCTCACCAAGCTGCTTGCCTATTGTCCTGTAGCCCATCCCAGCCTTGTGCAGGTTTACAATTTTATCCCTGATGTCCTTACACAGCTCTCTGGTCTTGGCCATTGTGGAGAGGTTGGAGTCTGTTTGATTGAGGTTGTGGACAGGTGTCTTTTATACAGGTAACGAGTTCAAACAGGTGCAGTTAATACAGGTAATGAGTGGAGAACAGGAGGGCTTCTTAAAGAAAAACTAACAGGTCTGTGAGAGCCGGAATTCTTACTGGTTGGTAGGTGATCAAATACTTATGTCATGCAATAAAATGCAAATTAATTACTTAAAAATCATACAATGTGATTTTCTGGATTTTTGTTTTAGATTCCGTCTCTCACAGTTGAAGTGTACCTATGATAAAAATTACAGACCTCTACATGCTTTGTAAGTAGGAAAACCTGCAAAATCGGCAGTGTATCAAATACTTGTTCTCCCCACTGTAGATGTCATTAGAATTTATAAATACAGTAAAACTCTGCAATCCTCCTCCATGCCCTTTTGGGGTTTGTTTGTTGTAAAGTCCCCCTTTGGAAAGCTCAGACTCATCAGTATCTCCCAGTATATCATATTCCATTTTGCGAGCCCACGGTGGACTGTTTAATTGCCCCTGAAAATCAAATAGGTTTGGTCCCTGAGGGAGCCTATAATTGCACACGCCTCGTACATAAATCAGCCGCTTAGGCCGCTGGAAGGTGGTGGTGTGGTGGCAGTTATATGGAGGCTTGGCTGCGCCACATGGCTGTCGGGAGGAAATGGAACTGTCAGAGGCATGAAATAGTGTGACAGCCGCGTCACTTTGAGGCGGCTGCTCCTCCATTTAATTATCATACCGGAACAAAGAGCGTCCCAGCTGGCCTGCCGCTGCCATGCGTCTCCCCTGGCTGACAATGCCCATGTGAGGAGTGTGTTTTGGGGAGGAGTGTGAGGGTGGATGTGTGTGTGTTTGTGTTTATGTTTATGTATATAATGAGGAAGGCAACAGGTACCACCATACTGCAGTTGAAGCGGTGTGTGTTTGTGTGTGTGCCTGCATTTCTGTGTGGATTTGAGTGTGTGTTTGTGTGTCTGCCAGGCACAAGGTCAACAGGTGGTCTGCAGAGGGAACTTGCATGTGAGGAAGGTATAGCTTTTTTCTGTAGCTCACATGGTAACCAAGAGACTCCTATTCAGTCAAACTAATGAGGAGTCAAATCAATGTGAATCTGCAAAGAGAGAGAGAGAAAGAGAATGTGTGTGTGTGTGTGTGTGTGTGTGTGTGTGTGTGTGTGTGTGTGTGTGTGTGTGTGTGTGTGTGTGTGTGTGTGTGTGTGTGTGTGTGTGTGTGTGTGTGTGTGTGTGTGTGTGTGTGTGTGTGTGTGTGTGTGTATCTCAGTTCACATTTACCGGTGCCAGGGTCTTCTAAGGTAAGGCTATAAGAGCCGTAGCTTAAAAATGTGTTCCTCTTATTGATTTGGGTCTGGTTGTAACCTCATATCAGGGCTTGCAACGTTCTCCACCGCATTAAGCCCCAGCTCTAATTGAACTTCCCAGAGGCTAACTGGTCCTATCGCTCTGACATATCAAAATGCATCAGTCAGTTTAATGGAGCTGTGAGATGGAGAACAATTATTACTGGCTGGAAAGCCTGTGACCTTGTAGGAAAGACTGAGCAAATCCTCCTCTCCCTTTTCCATGTTCCTTGCCCAGACCAGCCACACTAATTGCCACACGAAGAGGAGCTAACAGCGTAACAATGCAGCAAAGCGTCTTGTGTTGGTGTGACCTGCTTTGCTGACCACATGGGCCATACGTTTGTTTTAATTAAAAGCCAAGGTAAGTTGCAGCCAAGGTTAGATGATGGACATTACATAAAGAACCTGAAACACTCTGAGTAGGCATTAAGTACACAAATATACTAGCCTAAAATGATGTACAGTAATATCTTTATAATAGACCTTCACCACAGCAATCAAACAGTTACCCGTACTCTAGGATTCCTTCTACATTTGATTTTTGAGTGGCTTTTTTTAAGCCTTTCTGGATAAAACTTTTTTTTTTAAATCAAAAGCCAGGGGGCTACTCTTTACTAAGGTTGACTTTGATATTCCTTTGAAAACATGTTTCTCTGGCTCCTCTGATACAAAGAGAGAAAGTTTGAAACCATAAGCCTATTTCAGCTGCTCCAAATCAAAATTGTCTTCCTTTGAACGTTTTAGACAAGAAATTGTACACCGTAAAAAAAAATACTGTCATTTATACAGTACATTACTGGCAGCACAGTAGCCAGTAGATTACTGTAAATTTACAATAATTTACTGCCAGCACGGAAGCCAGTAAATTACTGTAAATTTACAGGACCTTTACTGTAACACAGATTTACAGAATATTACTGAAACACCTAACTACAGCAACATGCTGTATTTCTAGAATTTACAGTGCATTAACAGAAGCACAGTGGTTAGTAAACTGTTGCAGATGTATAGTGCAGGTAGCTAGTGCCAACAACGGGCAGTATTTCCGTTACATGTATTTGATATATGTATTTCAATACCTATTTTGTAATTTGTATTTCACTGGCCTGAACTACAATTCATGTGGCCTATTTTGGACCAATTTAATTAGAATACATGTATTTTGTATTTTCTAATACAAATGTATACTTGCAAATAGCCCACTTAACTACAACATTCTCTGTTACGGTAACATGATATTTTTTACTTCCTATGACTGTGGTATGTTCTTGTTTACCTTAATTTAACACTGACTCTAAGTCACTCTGGATAAGAGCGTCTGCTAAATGACACCCAGCAGTTTGCTTTCCAAATGTTCATTTTTAACATTTACATTTTGGTAATGTAGATAGGGATGAAGAAATCATAGGCCCCGGGGCTTTGTTTTCCCAGTGGCACATTGACTCACCTACAGTAATGATGAAGATGAAGCCATGGTCTACTCACGGTGATGGCCGATCCGCTCGTTGTGGCAATAGCCTTTCTCAAGATGAGCTGCTTTGAAAAAAAGTGCTGCTGTTAGCTGCAAATTGTGAGTTGTGGAGAAAACATTGTTTCTATTGGTTCTACAGACAGATTAGTCTTCTCTTTTCAGCAGTAGGCATTTGCTTTCCAAACTGTAAGTTTTTCCCTCTGAAAAAAAAGGCAAACTGACAGCCGCAGTTCCCATTCAAATCAGGACTGGCATCTATTGCTGGTGTACCAATGAGTTTAACAGTCAAATTGCCAGGGTGAGCCTACAAAATCCTTCAATGGATTATACGCAACAAGCTGTAGCCTAGATATGCCACACATGCTGCCCAAACTGCGACCTTCCCGACTTTAGGCAAACCGGTAACTGCCAAAATAAAGGGAACACTTGCTTCTTGGGCCCACCACTGGCCTGGGCCCAGGCGGCCTGGGTCCACCAGCGGCTTCAGCCCCGGTAAACCCCTGCATTAATCTGGCCCTGCATTTAGCAGATGCTCTTGTCCAGAGCAACTTAGAGTCAGTGCATTCATCTAAGGTTGATAAAAACTAGATATCTAAGTCATAGAAAGTCAAATGGTCTTCAGCATATCCTGTATTTGTAACGAGACTCCTTTTGAATGTATTTTAGCCTATCTCTGGCTAGTTCATGTTATGTTACCGTAATATTCACAGTAACTAATCACCAGCTTCCTGTAAATTACTGAAAAATGCAGAGCAATGACATTACAACACTGTAAAATTAGCCTGCTATACTGTAAGAAAGTAAATGTTCCTGTATTCATGCTGGTATTTTACTGTAATTATATGGGATTAGCACAAGCAGGTTGGCTGCTAGGTATTTTGATATCACAGCATATTTATGAACATTTGGTGTTTTATATCACTTGCACTTCTAGAGGCCTTAGCAAAGGCTTCCAAACCGGATGTGATTACAGGGGCAAAAGGAGACGGTGTAATATTCAACCATTAAAGGTTTAAGACCCACTGTCACTTATTGTCCACAAAATATATAAAATTTTTAGAGCACTACTACCACATATCAGTTCAATTGGTAAAGCGTTCTCACTAACAGGCGCAACAAATAGAGTCACTTAGAAGGCACGCCTCAAAATATGTTAATGAGCCAGCAATTCTTTCCCCTCCCACATTTCTCCACAATGCACCATCATTTACAGAATGCCGCAGTAAATATACAGCAGAACAGCAATACAGTACTATATTGTCCAATTGCATTTTAACTACAGCAATTGCTAACATATGTATTACAACATACCAATAACTATTTGGTGTTTTATAGTACTAGCACTTGTAGAGGCCTTCACAAAGGATTCTAATCTGGCAGAGACTACAGGGCAAAACACATCAAAAGGACATGGCTAAACACTCAACCATTACAGGTTTGAGACTTTCTGCCACTCTGATCAATCCCCTATATACATTTAATTGTTAGCGAACTACTACCACATATCACTTCAATTGGTACCGCACTCTTACTTAAAGGTGCAACAAGTATAGCCTCTTATAAGGCACACCTCCGAATGTGTTAATGAGACAGAGATTTTTTCCCCCACAATGCACCATAATTCACAGTATGCTGCTGTAAATATAGAACAAAACAGATAATACAATACTTTACTGTAAAATGTTATTGTAACATTGCATAATGCATTGTTCTGTACAGTACTGTAATATCGAGTTACAGGAGCTAACTGTACAAGTTTTGCTGTAAATTTACAGCAATTTGTCACAGTGTATGTACTGTAGTTGGCAGCATCTCAGATCTCACCCCCTGCAGATGAATCACTGGGAACAATGCAAATAGACTGTGGCATTTGCGCATCACTCAGCCATGCCATCTTGGTGAGGAAAGAGAGGGGATATTGAAAGTGTTTGCTTACACAGCACTGTTTACCACAAATCATTTATCTACGTGGACCCATAAATCCTTGAGATATTTCTACCTCGGTCTATATGATGAAAACTTCTCTCTCTTTAGCTCTCTCCCTCTCTCTCTCTCAGTCTCCCTTCTTCATAATGTTTATACAGTTAGGAATTAGCAATGAGTATGATGTCTGTATGATGTAAATGTCTCTCTCTCTCTCTCCCCCTCCCTATGTCTCTCTCTCTCTTTTTTTGACTGTCTCTCTCTTTCTGTCTGTCTCTCTCTTTCTGTCCGTCTGTCTCTCTCTCTCTTTCTGTCTGTCTGTCTGTCTCTCTCTTTCTGTCCGTCTGTCTCTCTCTCTCTGTCTGTCTGTCTGTCTGTCTGTCTGTCTGTCTGTCTGTCTGTCTGTCTGTCTCTCTCTCTCTCCCCCCTCCCTATGTCTCTCTCTCACTCTCTCTCTCTCTTTTTGACTCTCTCTCTCTCTCTCTCTCTCTCTCTCTCCTCTCCCTATGTCTCTCTCTCACTCTCTCTCTCTCTTTCTGTCTGTTTCTCTCTTTCTGTCTGTTTCTCTCTTTCTGTCTGTTTCTCTCTTTCTGTCTGTCTCTGTTTCTGTCTGTCTCTGTTTCTGTCTGTCTCGCTCTCGCTCTCCCTTCTACAAGAATTTAGCAATGTTGGCACGTCCTGTAGGGTTTTATTCCTTCTCGTTCTCCCTCAGACAGACAGATGGATGGAGTGACTGACTGGGGGAGGTTGTTGACCTGTCTGATCTGTCTGCCTCGACGTGTTGACCTCAGCAGCCTATACTTGTATCAGGATCTATGAAATGCCATCTGGCCACTGGGTTCTGCCTGGCCCTCAGCAAACATTGACTCTGATAGGATCATCAGCCTGTCGCTGAGATGGCCCTGACAGCTCTCTGTGTTTTCTTGTTTGTTTGTGCGTGCATGCTTACGGTGTGTGCGTGTGCCTGCGTATGTGGGTGTGTCCATGCGTATGTGTGTGTGTGTGTGTGTGTGTGTGTGTGCTCTGCAGGCATGGGGTGACTGTTATCTCGCTGATGTCGGACACTGGAGAGGTTTAGCTAGCTGCTGGGGCACTGGCCACACACACCACACACATACCTGCATGAGAAACAGTGACTGTATCTTATACCTGCCAGTGTTGTCTGTCCTTGTGTGAGGCACATACTGTTAATTTACCCAATATGGCTTCTGTATGGTTGTGCCAATGGTTGTGGTGCTCTGTGGTTTGTAAGAACAACACACTGTTCTCTGTGCCTGTAAAATAGATTATTCTCCATTAAATGGCAGGTAAAATCAAGTTGAAATATAAATAATTAAAATACACTGTGGTTGGTTGCCCTATGGTTGCCCTGCATACCAGTCTACACCAGGCAGACTCAGTCTGCCTCTGTGTACCGTACTGTACATGTACTACATGGTGGTAGGTTGTTGATACATTGTTTCATGGTTGTTGGTAGGTACAGTGTATGCCCACGGATGTCTCCTTTGCTGTTGCTCTGTCTGTTGATGTTGGGCTCTGAGGGCATGTTTCTAGATTCTAGAAGCGTTGGGAGGAGCTGGTGCTAACCGCTAATGGATCTTCACACACATGATAACGCAGGAAGTGTTTTTCTAACAGGGTCCCACTTTTCAAACCTCAAACATCCAGCCAGCCAGCCTGCTTCATACATTCACCCAGCTTGTTGCTTTTATCACAGGTGTTCTTTAATGAGAGTGGTTTATTCACTAGCCCCGTCCCGAACGCAGCATCCGCTAGGCAATCGCTGTGTGTCTCTTTCTTCTAAAAGGATTGCATTCTGCCTCCCTTTGCCTGAGCACTTTGTATCATAAGTAAAATAAGCAACTGTATAATTACTTGATTTGCAATTCAGTGGCGACAGTTAGGGGAAACGGTCTTGCCAACAGCAAGGGGAAGTCTGTGTATGTCTAATAGGAAGACTAATAAAGAGAGTATCAATATAATATATAGGCTAGCCTATAGTTATGATAACAAGGGGACTTACCTATTTTCATTATCATGTTAATTGTAAAGATGGCGCCAAAGGAGATGGCTGCCGTTTTACGATCCCGTAACCAATTGTCCTATTGTGTATGTTTTTTGTGTGCGTTGTTTGTAAGTTAATTTGTACATAATGTTTCTGCCACCGTGTCTTATGACTGAAAAGAGCTTCTAGATATCAGGACAGCGATTACTCCCCGTACTGGAGGAATACTTTTTCTTCAACGAGTCGGACGGGAAGGATTTACTTCAGACACCCGACAAGGCCCTCATCCCCGTAATATCGTGGACGAAGATCCGGTGCCTTGTTAGAATCTGTCGCCGAGAGGGTAATCTACCTTTACCATCGGTCCTATTAGCCAACGTACAATCAATCGACAATAAAATAGACGAACTACGATCACGTATATCCTACCAATGGGACATTAACCTCAGGTCATGCATTCTGGCCGGCGCCATCTTGGAAAGGCACCTAAGTTTACGATTATTTATCGATTAGATTGACTAAAAAATACAGGTTGGACAGCAAATGAAAGATGCATTAGTTATTAATGCAACCGCTGAATTAGATTTTTAAAATTAACGTTACTAGACATACAGTGTGCGTTACAGCCAGACTAGTGCCGCAATAACGGCGGACAAATGCGTTTACATTTTTCCACATAAATACGGAATAACATCATAAATAGTTCTTACTTTTGGACGAGCTTCCATCAGAATCTTGGGCAAGGTGTCCTTTGTCCAAAAGAATCGTTGCTTGGTTGTAAAACGTCGTCTTCAACTTCGGAATTAGCAGCTAACAATAGCTATGTGGCCACAACATTCCCAAATCCCCAAAACGCAATACTAAGGAAATTCCGAAAATAGCAATATACTCGCATAAACTGATATAGCTCGGTTTAAAATAACTTCGTTATGATGTTTCTAACACCTATATCGAATTAAATTACAGACGGATATAGCTAAGGCCGATAACTGAGCGTTTCAAAATGCCATCTTGAGGTCTTGCTTTGCGCAATAACGAACGACGAAAAGAGAGCGCACTTCGTTCCTTGGCCTTTTATAAGCTCTGAGAACTACGTAGACACTCCATTCCACTTCTCATTGGTTACTGACATCCAGGGGAAGGCGGGTGCAGTTCATGTCGACCCATAGGATACATACAGAGCTTTAAACTGATCTGAGAACAGAGCCTCGTTTTCAGACCTTCGCAGTTCCTGTCATGGATTTCGCTGCAGAAAGAGTTCTGGTTCACCCACAGACATAATTGAAACGGTTTTAGAAACTAGAGATTGTTTTCTATCCAATAGTAATAATAATATGCATATTGTACGAGCAAGAATTGAGTACGAGGCAGTTTAATTTGGGAACGATAAATGTCCAAGTTGAAACAGCACCCCCTGTAGTGTCAAGAGGTTAAAAACTGTAATGTCAACGGAGTCGTGGCTGAACGACGACATTAATAACATACAGCTGGTGGGTTTTAAGCTTTTTGGCAGGATAGAACAGCGGCCTCTGGTATGTTGTGACGTTGTATTGATTAATGTGACGACTGCTGCTTGTCGAATGATCAACGGTTTATAATTACGTGATTAAATTAATCAGGCAATTATTAACTCATTAACCTGGGGCACCATGGGAAAGTTTTAGCTTTATTGAGCTTCTATTTTCCAAATTAACAAAAAAAATATCAGAATATCAATTTTACAACAGTAAAATTGATCAATTTCCTCTATAGTCTCATTCTGAACGTCGTTGCACAAACCCGAGTTTCACCAAATAAGTCCGTACCACACCAGTTGAGTTGATTATTTATTTGCTAACATGCTAAAATTATAATATAAGATACACAAACACACAGTCTAGGCTATTGATAAGGAACTTAGTACGATAAAACAGGTCCCTAGCGGGCCAACACAATATGACACGTGATACACAAAATGGGGATTTCAAAAGAGAGAGAGTGAGAGAGTGAGAGAGAGAGTGCACAAGAGAAACACACACTTGGGTGCATTTGTCAGCGATCCTGATTTTAACCCTAACCTTGCAACCAACCTGCCTCTCTTATGGGTCAGAATATAATGATGTAATTACGTGTTGAAGGTCTCCGATGGGTGTCTCTGTGTGGACCGGATTCAGACTTCTCTGATGACGACCCGTCTTCGGTTACCGAGTGTAACTCTCTGTTTGTCCTCACGATGTCAGTGTCCTTCACGCTTAGTGGTCTGTTTCCTCGCCCTTGCTCTGAAAAGGGATTTTCGGAGGAGGGCTAATCAGCCGTGTGGAAGGTTCCAGCATGTGAAGGAAAACAGTGTAGAGTCCTTAGAGATTGGTGACCGGGTGGTCCTGCTTGAATTCACCCCCTTTAGATACAGCTACTCGTCCGTAGCATAGGTTGTTAAAAGGCCAGAGGTAGAGTATCTCATGATAAGCTGTAGACCACACTATTTACCTAGAGATTTTTCATTTCTATTTTTTGTAGCTGTCTACATACCACCACAAACCGATGCTGGCACTAAGACCGCACTCAATGAGCTGTATATGACCATAAGTAAACAGGAAAATGCTCACACAGAGGCGGTGCTCCTAGTGGCAGGAAAACTCAAATGTGTTTTACCTAATTTCTATCAGCATGTCGGGAAAAAAACTCTAGACCACCTTTACTCCACACAGGGAGACACGTACAAAGCTCTCCCTCGCTCTCCATTTGGCAAATCTGACCATAATTCTATCCTCCTGATTCCTGTTTACAAACAAAGACTATAGCAGAAAGCACCAGTGACTCGGTCAATAAGAAAGTGGTCAGATGAAGCAGATGCTAAGCTACAGGACTGTTTTGCTAGCACAGACTGGAATATGTTCCAGGATTCTTCCAATTGAGGAGTACACCACATCAGTCACTGGCTTCATCAACAAGTGCATCGATGACTTTAAATGCATTGTTGGTTAAAGGCTTGTAAGTAAGCATTTCACTGTAAGGTCTACACCTGTTGTATTTGGCTCATGTGACAAATAACATTTGATTTGAATTGAATTGTATCAATCTCATGTGATTTTCGAAACCTACCACCTCAGTGGATATGGCGAATGCAGCAATTACATATACAGTTAAAGTATGAGTGAAATTTGTGAATATGACAGAAAATCTATTTTGGTTATCATAACAAAAGCCCACCTTTTTGCTGAGTGCCTGGAATCCAGTGCTACTTCAGAATATTTGTTAATTTGGCATTGAGCTTGATTCCTTTAACTATTGAGCGGGGATTGAACGAGTGGTTACAGTCAGAGTTGGGGTAATTTGCTAGAGGAGAAGGCCAAAGAGATGCAAGTAGCTACTTCTGAAATAACAGAGGGAATTGTGGTCATATAGGGAGTCACTGAAGAGTTTTTGCGTTTTTGTGATTCAACGGGGATAGAGTAGAGCAATCATTTTCTGAGTTTGGAATTCAATGTGGATAGACACTGGGTCGACATTCAACATCATAGCTCCCAAATAGATCCTTTATTGTTTAACCGACATCTGAAAACCTCCATTCGGCATTTTCCTGCATTCCTCTACAAATATAAGTCCTCCTGTTTTTTATTGACCCCAGTGGGTGTGTGTGTGCGTGCTACCTCTTCTGCTTGGCAAATAAACACACACTTCAAGACTTAATTGATTCCGATGGCTTATTTTGACCAGAGTTAAATGAGATATCTGTTAGGAGATTGGGTAATAGAAATACAACAAGAAACTCCAATAAGATGCCAGCCGGTTTGTTGTTTTCATTTGAGGATGTCCTGTTCTGATTCCACTGGCTGATTGGTTATGTCCTTTTACAGTGAGCTAGCTCATTTATCCGCCCTGCAAATAAAAAGCTATTTAGCTCTCGACTGGTCCCTCTGCCACAGCCATTTGGCAGGTGGCACAAGCACAGCGCTCCATCAAAAACAAATCTATAAAGGCAAATAGAAGGAGTGGGGCCTGCTAGCCCACTGTAATACAAATGGATGTGTGATAAGGCTCTCATCCCATCGCACCATCAGGGTGTAAATGAGTTGTTGTGCTTTTCTGTCAGGCTCTGGTTTCTCAGAGTATGATTGTTTGTGTTGTAGCTATATTGAGTTTAACTAACGGACCTGACAAGGAACAACACACAGGCTAGAACTAGGGTCTGTTGTTTTTTTGTAGTTGGGTCATGCCATGGTCTAGATAAACTCCTGTTCCTATTTGCTGTATGATAGATTGGGTAAATATTCATACTGACATGTACAGTAACGATGGTCACATAGCTGGACAATTTCCACTCTGGGCTCCCGAGTGGCGCAACGGTCTAAGGCACTGCATCTCAGTGCTAGAGGTATCACTACAGACCCTGGTTTGACTCCAGGCTGTATCACAACCGGTGGTGATTGGGAGTCCCATAGGGCGGCGCGTAATTGGCCCAGCATCGTCCGGATTTGGCCAGAAATTTGTTCTTGACTGACTTGCCAAGTTAAATAAAGGTTAAAAATCTTTTATGGAAGTTATTATAGACTTATTGCATCTGTTGATGCAACTGAACTATTGCCCCCTCCAACATGATTTATTTACTCCAACTTATCAAATTCTTGCATTTTTCATTTTCATGTTGACTGTTGAGCCAACGGATTTAGTACCAGCAGCCAAGCAGCAGTAAACATGTACAGTTGAAGTCGGAAGTTTACATACACCTTAGCCAAATACATTTAAACTCCGTTTTTCACAATTCCTGACATTTAATCATAGTAAAAATTCCCTGTCTTAGGTCAGTTAGGAACACCACCTTATTTTAAGAATGTGAAATGTCAGAATAATAGTAGAGAGAATGATTTATTTCAGCCTTTATTTCTTTCATCACGTTCCCGGTGGGTCAGAAGTTTACATACACTCAATTAGTATATGGTAGCATTGCCTTTAAATTGTTTAACTTGGGTCAAACGTTTTGGGTAGCCTTCCACAAGCTTCCCACAATAAGTTGGGTGAATTTTGGCCCATTCCTCCTGACAGAGCTGGTGTAACTGAGTCAGGTTTGTAGGCCTCCTTGCTCGCACACGCTTTTTCAGTTCTGCCCACACATTTTCTATAGGATTGAGGTCAGGGCTTTGTGATGGCCGCTCCAATACCTTGACTTTGTTGTCATTAAGCCATTTTGCCATAACTTTGGAAGTATGCTTGTCCATTTGGAAGACCCATTTCCGACCAAGCTTTAACTTCTTGACTGATGTCTTGAGATGTTGCTTCAATATATCCACATAATTTTCCTTTCTCATGGTGCCATGCATTTTGTGAAGTGCACCAGTCCCTCCTGCAGCAAAGCACCCCCACAACATGATGCTGCCACCCCGATGCTTCACGGTTGGGATGATGCTTGCAAGCATCCCCCTTTTTCCTCCAAACATAACAATGGTCATTATGGTCAAACAGTTCTATTTTTGTTTCGTCAGACATTTCTCCAAAAAGTACGATCTTTGTCCCCATTGATTTGCACTTTTTGTGTCAAAGTAAGTTCATCTCTAGGAGACAGAACGCGTCTCCTTCCTGAGCGGTATGATGGCTGCGTGGTCCCATGGTGTTTATACTTGCATACTATTGTTTGTACAGATGACGGTGGTACCTTCAGGCGTTTGGAAATTGCTCCCAAGGATGAATCAGACTTGTGGAGGTCTACAATTTTTTTTCTGAGGTCTTGGCTGATTTCTTTTGATTTTCCCATGATGACAAGCAAAGAGGCACTGAGTTTGAAGGTAGGCCTTGAAATACATCCACAGGTACACCTCCAATTGACTCAAATTATGTCAATTAGCCTATCAGAAGCTTCTAAAGCCATGACATCATTTTCTGGAATTTTCCAAGCTGTTTAAAGGCACAGTCAACTTAGTGTATGTGAACTTCTGACCCACTGGAATTGTGATACAGTGAATTATAAGTGAAATAATCTGTCTGTAAACAATTGTTGGAAAAATGACTTGTGTCATGCACAAAGTAGATGTCCAAACCGACTTGCCAAAACTATAGTTTGTTAACAAGAAATTAGTGGAGTGGTTGAAAAAGTGATACTCGTTTTCAACCACTAATTACACCCTTTCTAAGTGGTACTCATTTTCAACCACTAATTACACCATGCCAAAACCATGCCATTGTTATGCCTGAGATTGAACCTTCCTCACTTCATTATGAAATCGTAATACACAGGCACGTACTTTTACATTTTTGGGGGGGAATAAATGATAGATAAACATAACCTGCGTGTGTGAATGACAAACACACGTCTCACTGAAAAGCCATCAGCGGCCGAACCACGACCTGTGATTCATGGCAATAAACCGATCCAGTTGGCCAGAAAATCCAATCAAACGCAATTTACCGTCCACTTCTGGTGTTAGGAGAGGGAGCACGCACGCACGCACGTACATACGTACGTACGTACGCACACACACACACACACACACACACACACACAGCACTAGGCATGGTGATTTACTCTCTTAGTTGTACCTCATCAGGTACCATGTAGCTGACTAGCCGTTCCTCTTGCTTTTATGAACTTTTCCAGCAGTGGCCTGCACACTGGCGGGTACAACTTTTATGTTCCCTGGAATTGGATGCTGCTATCGTGTCTGCTTGGATGGAAGGCCGCTCATTTACATTTACATTACATTTACATTTAAGTCATTTAGCAGACGCTCTTATCCAGAGCGACTTACAAATTGGTGCATTCACCTTATGATATCCAGTGGAACAACCACTTTACAATAGTGCATCTAACTCTTTTAAGGGGGGGGGGTTAGAAGGATTACTTTATCCTATCCTAGGTATTCCTTAAAGAGGTGGGGTTTCAGGTGTCTCCGGAAGGTGGTGATTGACTCCGCTGACCTGGCGTCGTGAGGGAGTTTGTTCCACCATTGGGGTGCCAGAGCAGCGAACAGTTTTGACTGGGCTGAGCGGGAACTGTACTTCCTCAGAGGTAGGGAGGCGAGCAGGCCAGAGGTGGATGAACGCAGTGCCCTTGTTTGGGTGTAGGGCCTGATCAGAGCCTGAAGGTACGGAGGTGCCGTTCCCCTCACAGCTCCGTAGGCAAGCACCATGGTCTTGTAGCGGATGCGAGCTTCAACTGGAAGCCAGTGGAGAGAGCGGAGGAGCGGGGTGACGTGAGAGAACTTGGGAAAGTTGAACACCAGACGGGCTGCGGCGTTCTGGATGAGTTGTAGGGGTTTAATGGCACAGGCAGGGAGCCCAGCCAACAGCGAGTTGCAGTAATCCAGACGGGAGATGACAAGTGCCTGGATTAGGACCTGCGCCGCTTCCTGCGTGAGGCAGGGTCGTACTCTGCGAATGTTGTAGAGCATGAACCTACAGGAACGGGTCACCGCCTTGATGTTAGTTGAGAACGACAGGGTGTTGTCCAGGATCACGCCAAGGTTCTTAGCACTCTGGGAGGAGGACACAATGGAGTTGTCAACTGTGATGGCGAGATCATGGAACGGGCAGTCCTTCCCCGGGAGGAAGAGCAGCTCCGTCTTGCCGAGGTTCAGCTTGAGGTGGTGATCCGTCATCCACACTGATATGTCTGCCAGACATGCAGAGATGCGATTCACCACCTGGTTATCAGAGGGGGGAAAGGAGAAGATTAATTGTGTGTCGTCTGCATAGCAATGATAGGAGAGACCATGTGAGGATATGACAGAGCCAAGTGACTTGGTGTATAGCGAGAATAGGAGAGGGCCTAGAACAGAGCCCTGGGGGACACCAGTGGTGAGAGCACGTGGTGCGGAGACAGATTCTCGCCACGCCACCTGGTAGGAGCGACCTGTCAGGTAGGACGCAATCCAAGCGTGGGCCGCGCCGGAGATGCCCAGCTCGGAGAGGGTGGAGAGGAGGATCTGATGGTTCACAGTATCAAAGGCAGCCGATAGGTCTAGAAGGATGAGAGCAGAGGAGAGAGAGTTAGCTTTAGCAGTGCGGAGCGCCTCCGTGACACAGAGAAGAGCAGTCTCAGTTGAATGACTAGTCTTGAAACATGACTGATTTGGATCAAGAAGGTCATTCTGAGAGAGATAGCAGGAGAGCTGGCCAAGGACGGCACGTTCAAGAGTTTTGGAGAGAAAAGAAAGAAGGGATACTGGTCTGTAGTTGTTGACATCGGAGGGATCGAGTGTAGGTTTTTTCAGAAGGGGTGCAACTCTCGCTCTCTTGAAGACGGAAGGGACGTAGCCAGCGGTCAAGGATGAGTTGATGAGCGAGGTGAGGTAAGGGAGAAGGTCTCCGGAAATGGTCTGGAGAAGAGAGGAGGGGATAGGGTCAAGCGGGCAGGTTGTTGGGCGGCCGGCCGTCACAAGACGCGAGATTTCATCTGGAGAGAGAGGGGAGAAAGAGGTCAAAGCACAGGGTAGGGCAGTGTGAGCAGAACCAGCGGTGTCGTTTGACTTAGCAAACGAGGATCGGATGTCGTCGACCTTCTTTTCAAAATGGTTGACGAAGTCATCAGCAGAGAGGGAGGAGGGGGGAGGACGGGGAGGAGGATTCAGGAGGGAGGAAAAGGTGGCAAAGAGCTTCCTAGGGTTAGAGGCAGATGCTTGGAATTTAGAGTGGTAGAAATTGGCTTTAGCAGCAGAGACAGAAGAGGAGAATGTAGAGAGGAGGGAGTGAAAGGATGCCAGGTCCGCAGGGAGGCGAGTTTTCCTCCATTTCCGCTCGGCTGCCCGGAGCCCTGTTCTGTGAGCTCGCAATGAGTCGTCGAGCCACGGAGCAGGAGGGGAGGACCGAGCCGGCCTGGAGGATAGGGGACATAGAGAGTCAAAGGATGCAGAAAGGGAGGAGAGGAGGGTTGAGAAGGCATTTCACTTTGGAATTCAAATGTCCCCGTATCACTTCCCCTTAATAGTGACATCTTCAAAGCTGTGTCCTCAGACAGCCTTTACAGAGGAATATATTATGTAGTTTTTCTCTTGCGATGTCAAGGCCGATATAATAAATTGTGTGGGAAATGCAACCAACCTGTCTATCTGTCATAAAAAGACCCGAGTGGAAATTGTCCAGCTATGTGACATCAGTTCTTAAAAATGTCACTATAACGATCAGCATAAGCCGGGGAACCAAGCTGCTCCTCACAGCCTTTGAATCTGATTTGAGTGTGGACTCTGATCCATCTTGATGAGGTCTCGAGAGGAGAGGAGGAGCAACGGATACCTGCCCTTTAAACAGAAAAAAAGCTATCGGACATGGCTTGTCTTCTTCATTTGATATCTCAAGCACCACCCGTTGGCGTTTGATGTGCATGAAACACCGTCACTTACTAGCTATGCTCAGCTGAATAGCCTCTGTTTGGCAATAGGAGTTGAGTTGTGCAGCAAATTGCCTGTGATATCCCCAAGTGTTCCCAGCAGCTCCATTGTGGGCAGGAGAACTGAGAGCCATGTTTTGTCCCCCTCTCCACTGGTATTTTGCCTAATTAGGACCACTGAGGTCTGGGTACAGTGGAGCTGTATGGCATGTTGGACTGCGCGGGTGATCTAAGGCCCTCAGGTAACGATTCAGGAGATGATTATAGGATAAAAGGAAGAGAAGACAGCTCTGTTCACGTGCTCAGGGATGACTCACTGTATGGAGACCTCACTAACGCAAGGGAGACGAGCAAAAGATGCAAAGAGAAAGAGAGCGAGACAGAGAAGGGAAAGAGGGATGTGTAAGAGAGATAAAGAGAGACATCGAAAAAGATTTCACCAGCATTTCTCCAGAAACGGTTCATTTGTTTTGCGGCAGTGAACCTGGAGGATGGTGATGATGCACTAATGAGTTTACTGCATGGTGTGTGCGTCTATGTGAGAAATACCATATGGGAAAGTGGGTGTGATGGTGGTGGGAGGAGAGCGGGAGTGGAACTGTCAGTGTGATCTCACCTGATCTCATACCTGTCACACTCAGACGCATGGCAAAATGTGTGTGGGGTGTGGAACCCCTGTTACAGTTTAGTCTCATGAACAGCATTCATCATGCTACATGTTTATTCCCACTCTGCTTTCTATCTCAAACCATCATATGCAACAGAAATAACCCCTGTAGTTCCTAAGACACTCACCAACACCCAAAATACATCTGGATATCTTCCTCAACAGCATAACCAACACCCATCCCCCCGTCCCCCAAAATCTTTGACGTAAAATGAAATGGAGCTGAAGGTGAGGCCAGTTATCCGGTCTCGACATCCTTGGATTTTCTTTTTGATTTCTGCACAAAGAGGAAGTTGTATATAAATCATTCATTATCCGGCATGATCTGGTGGGTGTGTGTGTGTTTCTGTCTGTCTGCATGTCAGTGCGTGTGTGTGTGTGTGTGTCTGAGTTTAGGCCCTCGTCTTGCTGTGTTGTCAAGAGCATGTGCTCTATTCAGACCCCCTCCGCGCGGGCCCTGACCTGCAGACTCAGCGCTGGCGAACATTGATTGGCTGAATTAATTTGTTGTTATCAGATGTTCCTGAAGGCCACCAACTCCTGTCTGTTTCCTCCAGGGCCGGATGGGAATAGGGGGATGATGCCTTTGTAGATCACACAGAGAGTGCAATCTGTGCTCAACACTCTCTCTCTCCCCTCAAAGGGCAGATTATAGGGAAGGTTCTGTGCCAGCCAGGGACATGTGTGGCTGCTATACGTAATAATATATTACAGCACACTAATTCATATTATTTGTTTTATATCACTTGCACTTGTAGAGGGCTTAACAAAGGCTTCTAAACTGGCAGTGACCACACGGAAAAACTGTAGTGACGTTACGTTTGATACCGGAGCTCCGAGGCACGCGTCGAAATCGCTAAGAAAGCTATCTTCGAAGCAGTGCGCCGATCACTTTATCAGACGGACGTCCGAAGCTTCGTTTGATCACATGCTTTTTCAAACCGTGTGTTGCAAAATGCGAGATCCCAATGATTTCGCCGTGGTTCCGGGAAGCTTTTTTTTCTCGATTCCAAGCTGCTAACATACACCGACCTCTACTGGACACCATACTTACAAATATAGTTAGGATTTTGTACAAAATCTTTCACTGACCGGTAGCTTAGCAGGTAGTGTAAGGAACTATAGCACATCGAGGGTATGAAGTCAAATCCCATTGAATGCACACTATTTAAAAAATTGTTCTCTCTGCACTTCTGTTCAAATAATTTGTTTTATTTTGTATAAGCTTCTGTCTTAAGAATCCTACATAATGCCATGGATTCAGTTTTTTTTTAAATAGTCAACTTGAAGGCAAAAAAGGGACGCATGATGAAAGATGCAAACCTGGTTTTCCAACTCATTAGAGGCTACTAAAGCCAACGACTTACCGCTGCGGTGTTATTAAAACAATGGAGAAAAAATACCTCTATCTGACAATCAAACGCTGCTATTTATTGCTGTCTAGCAGATGTCACTAATGTACATTGTGAACAGATAATGAAGCTCAGAGAAAGTAACCATTTTTCGGCACGATTTGGTGAAGGCCCCGAAGCCTTCAGAAAGCCTTGGTTTCCCATCATTACAAAACTGATCAAAAGGACATGGCTTAGTGCTCAACCAGTAAAGGTTTGAGACTTGCCGCCACTCTGATCTGTCCCCCACATACATTAAATGGTTAGAGAACTACTTCCACCTTTCAGTTAACGGGTGTAACAAATAGAGGCACACCTCAAAATATGGTAATGGAGGGAAAAAATGGTATGGCACTGTATTCTGCGGGGTGCCCTGAATTACAGTAAAATACTGTCTGCACAGTAGCAGCCAGTAAGTTACTATAGATTTACAGGACAACATTTTTAGATTACAAAAAGACTGTATGGTACTGTATTTTGTGGGGTACAGCATTCTCACTAACGGGTGCAACACATATACACTGTTAGCAATTTGTCACGACTTCCGCCGAAGTTGGTCCCTCTCCTTGTTCGGGCGGTGTTCGGCGGTCGACGTCACCGGCTTTCTAGTCGCCACCGATCCATGTTTCATTTTCGTTTTGTTTTGTCTTCATTATACACACCTGGTTTCCATTCCATAATCAATGTTCCTTATTTAACCCTCTGGCTTCCCTTTCTGTTTTGTGCGTGATTGTCGTTGTCATGTGGGTTCGTTATTTTTGTGCTCTGGATATCTGTATTTTTCCTTGTTGGAACATTGCTTGAATTTTTTAGTAAATTCTGTTTATTACTCATACCTGTGTCCTGCGCCTGACTCCGCCTTATCCATTCACCAAACCGTTGACCCAATTGTTGTAATTTTATTCCAATACAATTTAACAATAAAGTACTGCATTGCAGTTTTGCTGTATGTTTACTACAGCATTCTGTAAATTATGGTACATTGTGGAAAAATAATTACTGGCTCATTAACATATTTCGAGGCATGCACAGAGTGGCAGCAAGTCTTAAACTTTTACTGGTTGAGGGTTTTACCAAGTTCTTTTGGTCTGTTTTTCCCTGCAATCACATCCAGTTTGGAAGACTTTCTTTAGGCCTCTTGAAGTGCAAGTGGTATGAAACACCAATTATTAATAAATATGCTGTAATATAATAATACCTATCAGCCAATCTGATAGGTATTATTATTGTAAAATATTATATTGTAAAATAACAATATTATAATTACAGTAGCATTTACTTTCTTATAGTAGAGTAGGCAAATTTTACAGTATTGTACTGTATTGTTGCTCTGATATTACAGTAACTTACAGGAAGCTGGTGGCAATTTACTGTGAATATTACAGTAACGTACATCAAAAGGTATATTGTTGTTAACACAAAATACCTTGACATTTTGGTCATTGCTCTTATCCAGAGCGATTTGCATTCAGTGCATTAAATTAAGGTAGATACACAAGACCATATCACAGTCATATGAAGTAATAAGATTATGATACCGTGACCGAGAATGTTGTTGTAGTTAAGCGGGCTCCTTGCATGTTTATTTTTGTATTTGAAAATACAAAATACATGTATTCTAATTAAACTGTTAGAAATACTTGAATTGTACTTCAGGCCAGTGAAACACAAATTACAAAATAGGTATTAAAACTACTGAAAAACCTCTATCAAATACATGTATTAGAAATACTGTCCCTCGTTTGCACTAGCTGCCTGCACTGTGAATCTGAAACAGTTTACTAACCACTGGGCTTCCAGTGAATGCAATGTAAATGTTGCTGTAGTCAAGTGTTACAGTAATATTATTTAAATTTGTGTTTCGGTAAAGCTCCTGTAACTCCACAGGGATTTACCTGCTTCTGTGCTGACAGTATTTTACTGTAAATTGAAAGTAACCTACTGGCTACTGTGCTACCGGTAATTTAAGTAAAATGTCAGTCTTTTTTTTTTTACAGTGCAGAGTCCTATATGTTGTTGTGGTGCAATTACAGTTGAAGTCGGAAGTTTACATACACATACACATACATACACATACATACACACACATACATTAAAACTCATTTTCAACCACTCCACAAATTTCTTGTTAACAAACTATAGTTTTGGCAAGTCGGTTATGACATACACTTTGTGCATGACACATGTAATTTTTCCAACAATTGTTTACAGACAGATTATTTCACTTACAATTCACGGTATCACAATTCCAGTGGGTCGTGAAGTTCACATACACAAAGTTGACTGTGCCTTTAAACAGCTTGGAAAATTCCAGAAAATAATGTCATGGCTTTAGAAGATTCTGATAGGCTAATTTACATCATTTGAGTCAATTGGAGGTGTACCTGTGGATGTATTTCAAGGCCTACCTTCAAATTCAAAGCCTCTTTGCTTGACATCATGGGAAAATCAAAAGAAATCAGCCAAAACAATTGTAGACCTCCACAAGTCTGGTTCATCCTTGGGAGCAATTTCCAAACGCCTGAAGGTACCACGTTCATCTGTACAAACAATAATACGCAAGTATAAACACCATGGGACGACGCAGCCGTCATACCGCTCAGGAAGGAGAGGCGTTCTGTCTCCTAGAGATGAACGTACTTTGGTGTGAAAAGTGAAAATCAATCCCAGAACAACAGCGAAGGACCTTGTGAAGATGTTGGAGGAAACAGGTACAAAAGTATCTATATCCACAGTAAAACGAGTCCTATATCAACATAACCTGAAAGGCCGCTCAGCAAGGAAGAAGCCACTGCTCCAAAACGGCCATAAAAAAGCCAGACTACTACTACACGTGGGGACAAAGATCGTACTTTTTGGAGAAATGTCCTCTGGTCTGATGGAACAGAAATAGAACTGTTTGGCCATAATGACCATCGTTATGTTTGGAATAAAAAGGGGGAGGCTTGCAAGCCTAAGAACACCATCCCAACCGTGAAGCACGGGTCTGGCAGCATCATGTTGTGGGGGTGCTTTGCTGCAGGAGGGACTGGTGCACTTCACAAAATAGATGGCATCCTGAGCGAGGAAAATTATGTGGATACATTGAAGCAACATCTCAAAACATCAGTCAGCTTGGTTGCAAATGTGTATTCCAAATGGACAATGACCCCAAGCATAATTCCAAAGCTGTGGCAAAATGGCTTAAGGACAACAAAGTCTAGGTATTAGAGTGGCCATCACCAAGCCCTGACCTCAATCCCATAGAAAATTTGTTGGCAGAACTGAAAAAGCATGTGCGAGCAAGGAGGCTTACAAACCTGACTCAGTTACACCAGCTCTGTCAGGAGGAATGGGCCAAAATTCCCCCAACTTATTGTGGGAAGCTAGCCGAAATGTTTGACCCAAGTTAAAAAATTTAAAGGCAATGCTACCAAATACTATTTGGGTGTATGTAAACTTCTGACCCACTGGGAATGTGATGAAAGAAATAAAAGCTGAAATGAATTATTCTCTCTACTGTTATTCTGACATTTCACATTCTTAAAATAAAGTGGTGATCCTGACTGACCTAAGACAGGAAATTCTTCTAGGATTAAATGTCAGGAATTGTGAAAAACAGAGTTTAAATGTATTTGGCTAAGGTGTATGTAAACTTCCGACTTCAACTGTATATGTTGATTAGGAGAGGAAGAGGTATGAACGTTATGCACATACAGTACATTGATACAGCACATTTATCTGCATCTGCACATGTGTTGACTACCTGATTATGTTTTTGCAGCATGTGTTTGTGCGTGCATGCAACACATGCAAGCAACACCCCCAGATTACAAATACTTTGAAATACTAGATGACTACTTCTTGGATTACTTCTAAAACCTTTCTGTTTTCTCAATGACATTCAATTCAACATTGAAACGTTTTGTTTGTTCCACCTGAGTGAGTCTGACCACAAGTCAGAGACCACTCCTCTTTCACTCCCAGTAGCCAGTCGGCAAGAATAAGAGGCTGACCAAAGGTGTCAAAAAAGGTGCAAAAAAGAAGATTGTCGACCCTTTCGCCAAGAAGGGCTGGTATGATGTCAACGCACCCGCTAGGTTTAACATCCGCAACATTGGCCAGACATTGGTCTCCGGGACTCAGGGAACCAGAATCGCCTCTGATGGTCTGAAGTGTGTTTGAGGTGAGCCTTGCTGACCTGCAGAACGATACGGTGGCCTTCCGCAAGTTCAAACTGATCTCAGACGACGTGCAGGGTAAGAACTGCCTGACCAACCTCCATGGCATGAACCTGACCCGTGACAAGAAGTGCTCCATGGTCAAGAAGTGCCAGACCATGATTGAGGCCCACTTGGACGTGAAGACCATCGACGGCTACCTCCTGCGTCTGTTCTGCGTTGGCTTCACTAAGAAGCGCACCAACCAGATCAGGAAGACGTCGTACGCCCAGCACCAGCAGGTCCGTCAGATCAGGGAGAAGATGATGGAGATCATGACCCGTGAGGTCCAGACCGACGTCCTGAAGGAAGTCGTCAACAAGCTGATCCCTGACTCCATTGGCAAGGACATTGTGAAGGCTTGCCAGTCCATCTACCCCCTCCACGATATCTACGTCAGGAAGGTTAAGATGCTGAAGAAGCGCAAGTTTGAGTTAGGCAAACTGATGGAGCTCCACGGTGAGGGTGGTGGCAGAAGTACAGTCAAGCCCTCAGACATCGGAGCAAAGGTGGATAGGGCCGATGGCTACGAGCCCCCCATCCAGGAGACAGTCTAAACAACTGACAGATTTAAATATGTAAATGAGGGGAAAAAAAACAAAAAAAAACACTTGCCCTTTGTGCTGTTGTCTGTGCCCAAAAATGTTTGTAACATGTTTTGTGCTGCTACCATGTTGTGCTGCTGCTATGTTGTGTTACTACCATGTTGTTGTCATGTTGTGTTGCTACCATGCTGTGTTGTCATGTGTTGCTGCTAGGGCTGGGCAATATATCCAGAGGTTTGGACGCTTCACGATATATATCTCGATTTCTTGTTTTTCTCTAAACAAAATAAAAAAGGCCAAGACATAATTCTTATTTGAATTTTCTTTATTAAAATAAAAAAAATATACAAGGCCGCAAGGCCTATTTGTGCTAAACAAATGAACAACACAAATGAACAACACACACCCACACGTCTACTCTATTGTTTAGGAAGGTTTGACCACTAGCTGTTTGAATATGTCATTTATATAATCATGATTAAAAATGCGTTCATTTAGTTAATTTGTTATAATTAAAACAGCCTGTGGTTATTTGCTATTGGATTGGCAGAATGGCACAACTACTAACACATTAGCCTACAGCTGCCTGAACAACTTTTTTGAATCACTTTAATTATCCAATGTCACACTTACCGGATGGTGAGTTGAAACCTGTGCCCAAAGCACTGCAGGCGGGTCCAGTTGTTCAAGCGCAATGATTTTATCATGTCGCTCCTGCTGTCAGTTGTCATGCGCACCTGTCGGTTTCTACTATAAAGATTGGGACCATATCTTTCGCTATGTAATAGGTCACTGCATCCGTTATCTCCTTCCACATCAAACTTTTCTTGTTCTAACGTTTGAAAAGGATGCGGGTATGGTAGTTTGTCTTTTAGCAGACGTTTTGGGAATCGGCGTTGCGTCGTCTCACGCGTTCCTCCCATTCCACCGCGTGTTTCAGTTGCAGGTGATGGAAGGGGTTGGTTGTGCTGCTGCTTTTCGTTGCAATTGTCTTGCGACAGATTTTGCACAGGACATTCGTTTTCGGAACTTCAGATACCGCTGCTACACATCTCCGGCGTGGTTACAATTTGTGAAAGGCTGTCTAGGGTTGTGATTGGTGGATAACCTCTGCGCATGTGTTGTCACGCAATTGGGACATGATTCGACATTGGGCTGACAGAGAAGAGACAGTGAGATGCTGCATTTGTAAAACGTTACATTATAACAGAACCTCAATTATTGCGATACAGGCATTTTCCATATCGCGCTAAAACATCAACTGGAATATATCGAAGAAAACTCGATATATCGCCTAGCCCAAGTTGCTGCCATGCTTTGTTGTTGTCTTATGTCTCTCTTTATGTAGTGTTGTGTTGCCTGTCTTGTCGTGATGTGTGTTTTGTCCTATTTTTTATTGAATTTATTTATATTTATTTATCCCAGCCCCCGTCCCGGCAGGAGGCCTTTTGCCTTTTGGTAGGTTGTCATTGTGAATAAGAATTTGTTCTTAACTGACTTGCCTAGTTAAATAAAGGTAAAATAAAACATTTAATAAAAATGACACACCAAATGTGTTTGATGGATTATGATGCAATTAAACCATAAATATATATTTTCTCTCTCTCTCTCTCTCTCTCTCTCTCTCTCTCTCACTCACTCACTCACTCGCGCACGCACGCACCATGTTTTCCCTCGGGATGCCTCCAACTCTGTCAACTCCCTGCTCATCCTTAGCCTCCAAGGACACGCTGGTCAGCGTTTACACTGCCTGGTGATGGCTTTACTGCCAAAGTTATCACATCCCCATCCCGGCTGCCTGCGAGCCTCTGTTCTCTATATTAACTGTGTAATTAGCGAGTCACTGTCGTCCTGGCCCACTGCCCCCCCCCCCCCCAAGGTCTCCCGAGTTAAAGGGGAAGGACGACAGACGTGTACCCTGCCTTGTCCCACTCCGAGCAGGGAGAGTGAATAAGTGAGGGAGTGTGTGTATGCGTGCGCGCCATGTGTGCGTTTGTGTGAGAGATGAGAGTAAAGACTGACAGCTTGTTTAATCCCTTTATGAATAACTCGTGGTGGAATATCTATCTGAAGATGCTTCAGGCTTTTCCCCTGTGGAGGACAGAGCACAGCAGAGCAGATGCCTGAGGGATATGTGTCATTCAGCAATGCCAACTTTTGTACTCCACACACTGACTGCATGCATTTTGGTTAAAGAAGATGTTGTCCTATTCCCTGCTAGCTCAGCCATGCGAAATCTGAATGATTTTTGGAATAAGTTCAACATACCGCATCATGTAGATCTAGGGTGAAGCATGAAAAACAACAGGGTGAGCATCTTTGTCAGTGTATTTCTGCTTGTTGAGTTTGTGAGACATACCTATTCCCACTTGAATGGCGGAGAAAGAGACCCTCTCAAGGAGTAGAGGGTCTTCTCACAAATATTAATTTGACAACCAGTCAAAAGTTTGGACACACCTACTCATTCAAGGGTTTTTCTTTATTTTTACTATTTTCTACATTGTAGAATAATAGTGAGGTCAACAAAACTATGAAATAACACATATGGAATCATGTAGTAATCAAATCAAAATACATTTTATATTTGAGATTCTTCAAACTTGCAACACTGCTTTGATGACAGCTTTGCACACTCTTTGCATTCTCTCAACCAGCTTCATGAGGTAGTCACCTGAAATACATTTCAATTAACAGGTCTGCCTTGCTAAAAGTTAATTTGTGGAATTTCTTTCCTTCTTAATGCGTTTGAGCAAATCAGTTGTGTTGTGACAAGGTAGTGGTGGTATACAGAAAATAGCCCTATTTGGTAAAATACCAAGTCCATATTATGGCAAGAACACCTCAAATAATCAAAGAGAAACGACAATCCATCATTACTTTAAGACATGAAAGTCAGTCAATACGGAACATTTCAAGAACTTTGAAAGTTTCTTCAAGTGCAGTCGCAAAAACCATCAAGCGCTGTGTTGAAACTGGTTCTCATGAGGACCTCCACAGGAAAGGAAGACGCAGAGTTACAACTGCTGCAGAGGATAAGTTCTTAAGAGTTAAGAGACACATCTCAACATCAACTGTTCAGAGGAGACTGCGTGAATCAGGCCGTGAAGCATGGAGGAGGTGTGATGATGTGGGGATGCTTTGCTGGTGACACTGTCTGTGATTTATTTAGAATTCAAGACACACTTAACCAGCATGGCTACCACAGCATTCTGCAGCGATACGCCATCCCATCTGGTTTGCGCCTAGTGGGACTATCATTTGTTTTTCAACAGGACAATGACCCAACACACCTCCAGGCTGGTTAAGGGCTATTTCACCAAGAAGGAGAGTGATGGAGTGCTGCATCAGATGACCTGGCCTCCACAATCACCCGACCCCAACCCAATTGAGATGGTTTGGGATGAGTTGGACCGCAGAGTGAAGGAAAAGCAGCCAACAAGTGCTCAGTCCTTCAAGCCTGTTGGAAAAGCATGCCAGGTGTAGCTGGTTGAGAGAATGCCAAGCGTGTGCAAAGCTGTCATCAAGGCAAACGGTGGGTACTTTGAAGAATCTAAAATCTAAAATATATTTAGAATTGTTTAACACTTTTTTGGTTACTACATGACTCCATATGTGTTATTTCATAGTTTTGATGTCTTCACTATTATTCTACAATATTGAAAATAGTAAAAATAAAGATAAACCCTTGAAAGAGTATGTGTGTCCAAACTTTTGACTGGTACTGTATGTGTATATATGTATTTTTTAAACCCTTATTCTACAGGTTCAATTGACTGAGAACACATTCTCATTTACAGTAACAACCCAGGGGAATAGTTACAGTGGGTAGAATGAGCCAATTGGAAGCTGGGGATGATTAGGTGGCCATGATGGTATGAGGGCCAGATTGGAAATTTAGCCAGAACACCGGGGTTAACACCCCTACTCTTATGTTAAGTGCCATGGGATCTTTAGTGACCACAGAGAGTCAGGACACCCGTTTAACGTCCCATCCAAAAGACGGCACCTTTTACAGGGCAATGTCCCAAATCACTGCCCTGGGGCATTTGAATATATATTTTTTTCAGACCAAAGAAAAGAGTGCCTCCTACTGGCCATCCAACACCACTTCCAGCTGCATCTGGTTTCCCATCCAGGGACCTACCAGGACCAACCCTGCTTAGGTTCAGAGGCAAGACAGCAGTGGGATGCAGGGTGGAGTAAAAAGGAAATTCATCCAGTCAGGTTTTCTGGAATATCTGGGAATTTGGGGAAAGTTACCAGGCTTTTGTAACTCTACTGGAGATAGAGAAACACACCGTGATTCCATATGGTATGCTATATGTATTATATATATATATGTGCCCAATTGCTTTGAAGCAAAGGTACATACAGCCTTGTAAAAGTACATGCTGAACATTTTCTTCTTTTGTAGGTTCACTACCTAATCCTTCGCAGCAACACATTTCTGACAGGTCCAATTCATTGCGTGTGATTTATGATCAAAAGCTGAAGGCCATGTCAGGTCGTAGACAAGTGAAGGATGAAATGTTGCACGAGTTGTACAGAAACCAATGCAGATGGGACGTGTGCAGAAGATTGACTTACTCACCAGATCCCACAATCAGGCCACAAAGCACACACTACATCTCTCTTCTCACTATCCTTTACTTGCACAGCATGACAAAACCAATCTTCTGGTTGTATTTGCTTTCTCCTACCGCCGGACAAGGAATAGTCAGGGGAGATAGGAATGCTGGTTTGTTTGCCTCTTTTCAAAGGAAACAAACCCACACACATGATCTCACAAAGAGGCAACCAAACAGTTGGATGTTTGTTGGTTGATAGTGGGCTTTTCATTGTTATTTAGCTGTTTGTCCAGGGTTGTCTGAGGGTCCGTAAAGGACTGGTGATGGCTAATGGCATGATGTTGCCTGTAATCTTCCCTGTCACCAGCCCCTCCATTAGAGCAGCTGACCAGGCCCACAGCTACCCGGCATTACCTGGGGATGGGTAATTGCTCTGCAGGAGACCGCCCTCTCTTCACGCCTCATTAAGCCATTCACCACGGTTTGAAACCCTCTACCTTCACCTTATAATATATGCCATTTAACTAACTCTTTCATCCAAAGTGACTTACAGTCATGTATGTATGGATGGCTCCAGGAATCAAACCCACAATGCTGGCATTGCAAGCACCATGCTCTACCAACTGAGCCGTACAGGTTTTAGTCATGTCTTTAGTTGATTTGGTGTGGTTCAACCAAAAACACCCTAATGATTGGCGGACAAATGGTGCCTCCCACTAGCCAGACGATGGCTGCATGGTGCAGCTACTCGAAGGGGACTTCACCAAACTGCATGACCTTTTTGATCACATGGTATTTGTAAAGTTCATGAAGTAGACATGTAGGCGCAAGTCAAACAATTCTTATCCCCATAATGCAACAAACTTTGAAAGGCGACTAGACAAAATTGATGTGTTCGAACACACCCAGAGACAGGACCCGTGAGACACTGCACACGGAGCCGAGACTGGTATGTAGCTGTGTTATACAGGCTCAGGAGAGCCGGTCTTCTCTCCCCTGCTCACCTCCTCACCCTGAGAGAAAAGGGGGAGTTCGGTGAGACGGTTCTTCTGGGCAAGCTGGAAAAACATGTGTGTGAGCGTTTGTGCGTGCTTCCACTGTTTGGGCTGTCAATGAGTCCTCCCTCTACACAAGTCATATTTCAATCTGCAATGTTAAAAAACGTTTGGACAATTCTACACCTCATTGCTGTACTATACACAACATGGTTGTACAATGTCTTCCGTTTTGGAGGTTAGGTGACAATAATGCTCAATAGAATACAGACATTGCAGCAGTGGTGTGAAGTACTTAAGTAAAAAATACTTTAAAGTACTACTTAAGTCATTTTTGGGGGGGAATCTGTACTTTACTTTACAATTAATATTTTTTGACAACTTTTACTTTTACTCCACTACATTCCTAACGAAAATGATGTACTTTTTACTCCATACATTTTCCCTGACACCCGAAAGTACTCGTTACATTTTGAATGCTTAGCAGGACAGAACATGGTCCAATTTACATACTTATCAAGAGGACATCCATGGTAGTCTCTACTGCCTTTGATCTGGCGGACTCACTAAACACAAATGCTTCATTTGTAAATGATGTCTGAGTGCTGGAGTGTGCCCCTAGGCTATCCGTAAATTTAAAAAACTAGAAAATTGTGTCTACTGGTTTGTTTAATATAAGTAATTCAAAATGAATATTACTTTTACTTACTTTTGATACTTAAGTACATTTTGGTAATTACATTAACTTTCATACTTAAGTTTATTTAAAACCAAATACTTTTAGACTTTTACTCTAGTAGTATTTTACTGGGTGACTTTCAATTTTACTTGAGACATTTTCTATTAAGGTATCTTTACTTTTACTCAAGTATGACAATTGGGCATTCTGTTTCTACAGCCCAGATATTTTTCCACCAAAATATCCCTCAGGTACTGATAATGAAGCATAAAATTGCATAATGTATTATTTTCTAATGCTAATGTTGGAGAGAGGCAGGAAGAGAGGATTCTCTCTCAGGGATAGAGCTCAATGTGACCTGTAAGCACTCTTTAAGTAATTATACAGATCTGCATGACAAGAACACCGCCACACACACACACACACACACACACACACACACACACACACACACACACACACACACACACACACACACACACACACACACACACACACACACACACACACACACACACACACACACACACACACACACACACACACACCACCGCACTGGAGAGTTGTTAAATAAAAAATATACTGTACATGCATAGGTACCTTTATGCCTATGGTGTTTCTCGTAGAAGAGGCATAGTCGATGCCTCTCTCTCTCTCTCTCTCTCTCTCTCTCTCTCTCTCTCTCTCTCTCTCTCTCTCTCTCTCTCTCTCTCTCTCTCTCTCCTGCTCTCCCCCTCTCTCCTCTCTCTCTCTCTCCGCTCTCTCTCTCTCTCCCTCTCTCCCTCTTCCTCTCTTTCTTACCAGCTATCTATATTTGATATTATTTTCTTCTTTCTTCCCTTCTTCACCCCTCCGGTAGAATTATTCTCATTACCACTGAATAATAACTGTGTTTCCCCAAGGTGTACTCTGTTCCGCCACTGCTGGGTATGTCCTTGTGCTGTAAGAACAGGAGACAAGCTAGTAGGGTGCACAGTCACCCACAGGTGGGTTACCAAGCGTTAGGGAGAGGGGGGAAGGGAGTAGTAGAGAGGGGAGGGAGGGTGGAATGCAGAGGAGTGGGCGAGTGCTACAGAGGAGATCCAGTGGCAGAGAGAGGGAGTACGGAGAATGTGGGGGATGGCGAATGGAAGTTTGTCATTATTCAGCATGGCATATAGTGTAAGGGTCCCACAGTACAGGTTCATCTCCCAATGTGGCCTGGTACTATATATCACCAGGTCGTTTTGCTGGTCGGCCACACAGTGCAAAGCCAGGAGAGGGATCCCCTCAGGCTAGGGGGAAATCTATCAACACAGGGGAAATAAAGTGTTGACAGTCAAATACAGGAGTCAAGTACAGAGACTTTACAGTAGCTGCACCATGGAGTACTGTGGCTCTGTAAAGCACATAGGAAGGCGTGAGCATGCATTCATTAGCTCTGATTACTTTTTTTTGGTTTGCTTATGCATCAACACGGGCTAAAACGGTCTCTCATAGCAGGATATGAATGCCCACGCCTGGTCAGACCGGTCAGAATAAGGGGGATCTAACTGTAAAAAAAAAGCTCTCCTCCTCTCTACCTATATTTCCCTCGCGGTCCCTTCAGTTTCCGTTGAGTCCCGTTAGTTTGGCTGTTTGGCCTTAGTTATCCCTCACCCATCGTAGCACTACCATTCCCAACCAATCACAGTCCTTGGAAAGGCGGGAATGGACACCGCACGCACCCACTCAGGTCAGTGTCATCGTTGTCCAAAGAAAGAAGACACGCATGTCTGAGGACTGTTATTGTGGACGGTAACAAGAATAGGTGAACGTGAACCACAATTCACTCAGTGACACAAGTACTATTGCACCAAGATTCACTCCCAGTCAAAATGAATGTTATGTGACCTAAAGGGTGTGTGTGCTTAACGTGTGTTGGTGAAGAGGAAATAAAAACCCTGAAAGGAGAAGCATCAGCATTGTTCTTACGGGATATCCTGTGGAGGGGCAGAACCCAAATCACAGTCAGCATAATTGTACTAGCGAGTGGGGACATTCACAGCCGACCGCTCAGACGGGTGAGGGCATACCAGCCAACCGTTTTTATGCCGACAGTATTGATGACTGAAGTGTCTTACTGTTTAATGTGAACAAAAGCAGGAGGTCATCTACAGCTCTGTTACCTGCTGTTTGTGCACATTATTTAGGACTAACATATTCACATGTGGGGGGGTAGATTGTCTGTGTGTGTACGGTATGCGTGTGTGTGTGTGTGTGTGTGTGTGTGTGTGTGTGTGTGTGTGTGTGTGTGTGTGTGTGTGTGTGTGTGTGTGTGTGTGTGTGTGTGTGTGTGTGTGTGTGTGTGTGTGTGTGTGTGTGTGTGTGTGTGTGTGTTTGCACATACTCAAGTTGCGTGCACCTGTGTGTTGTATTTGTCAGGGGCAAGGTGATCTGATGTACTCGCTGAGCGATGTAATGGTGGCTGTTTTGCGGTTGTGTGCCCCTGTCATCCTACATTACCCATAATTACACCTAAACAAAGACAGCACTCAGACTGGGCTGAGTCTCTTGGGACATGGAGGCAGTGTATAAAAATGCGGCCTGTGTAGAGCTCCTAATTTCCCTTATTCTCTTCCAGTCTCTCTCTCTCTCGCTCTCTCTCTCTCTCTCTCTCTCTCTCTCTCTCTCTCTCTCTCTCTCTCTCTCTATCCTCTTTCTCTCTCTCTCCTCTCACTCCATCTCTCCATCTCTCCTCTCTCTCTCTTTCTTTATCTCTCTCCTCTCTCTCTCTCTCTCTCTCGTGCTCTCCCCTCTCTCTCTCTCTCTCTCTCTCTGTCTCTCTCCTCTCTCTCTCTTTCTTTATCTCTCTCCTCTCTCCTCTCTCTCTCGTGCTCTCCCCTCTCTCCTCTCTCTGTGTGTGTATATCCATTTGGTGCTTTGTCTTGTTCATTTTTTGTATTAAGAAAATTGTACCATTTTATTCCAACCTCAATTCCAAGGCAATCGAAGAGGTATGTGTTTGTTCAGTGTTTGTGCAGACAGAAAGTGTTGGACGCAAAGGGTACACTGTAACGTTCCATGGCAATGCAAACACACTCTTATTTGTTGGTACTACAAAGAAAATAAAAAAATAAAAATTTCTATAAAAAGTTATAGAAACAAACGATGAATAACTAGACACCATACATATTGTGACACCGATGATGCGTTTCGTCAGAGTCTCATCCTCAGTCTGACACTCTGAGTTACTGCCTCTTCGGAGCATGTGCCGTGCGGTTGCTCCAGCGAGCTGTGTCGGTAACCTCATTTGGTTGATAGTGGTCCAGCCACACATTCTGTCATGTTTTGTCTTTGATCATCATGTCTTGTCCCTGTGCTTCCCTCTGCTGGTCTTATTAGGTTCTTTCCCTCTTTCTATCCCTCTCTCTCCCCCTCCCTCTCTCCCTCTCTCGCTCTCTCTCTCTATCGTTCCGTTCCTGCTCCCAGCTGTTTCTCATTCTCCTAAACTACCTCATTTACTCTTTCACACCTGTCCCCTATTTTGCCCTCTGATTAGAGTCCCTATTTCCCCCTCTGTTTTCCGCTTCTGTCCTTGTCGGATTCTTGTTTGATGTTTGCTGTTCTGTGTCCTTGTTCCGCCCTGTCGTGTTTTTGCCTTCTTCAGATGCTGCGTGTGAGGAGGTGTCTATGTCAGCTACGGCCTGTGCCTTCCTGAAGCGACCTGCAGTCTGTGGTCGCGTCTCCAGTCGTTCCTCTCTACTGACGAGAGGATTTCAGTTTCCTGTTTTGGATTTACCTATGATAATTTCCAGGAGAATCATTGTTTGTTTAAGCCTGGAATAAAGACTCTGTTTCTTTAAGTCGCTTTTGGGTCCTCATTCACCAGCATAACAGAAGAATCCGACCCAGAATGGACCCAGCGACTACGGATTCTCGCTACACTGCCGTCGAGATCCAGGGAGCAATGCTCGGCAGACACGAGCAGGAATTGTCTGCTGCTCGTCATGCCGTTGAGACCCTGTCCGCTCAGGTCTCCGATCTCTCAGGACAGTTTCAGAGTCTTCGTCTCGTGCCACCAGCTACTTCCTGGTCTTCCGAGTCTCCGGAACCTAGGGTTAATAACCCACCATGTTACTCTGGGCAGCCCACTGAGTGTCGCTCCTTTCTCACCCAGTGTGATATTGTGTTCTCTCTCCAGCCCAACACATACTCAAGAGAGAGAGCTCGGATCGCTTACGTCATATCACTCCTTACTGGTCGGGCTCGGGAGTGGGGCACAGCTATCTGGGAGGCAAGGGCTGAGTGTTCTAACGTTTATCAGAACTTTAAAGAGGAGATGATACGGGTTTTTGATCGTTCAGTTTTTGGGAAGGAGGCTTCCAGGGCCCTGGCTTCCCTATGTCAAGGTGATCGATCCATAACGGATTACTCTATAGAGTTTCGCACTCTTGCTGCATCCAGTGACTGGAACGAGCCGGCGTTGCTCGCTCGTTTTCTGGAGGGACTCCACGCTGAGGTTAAGGATGAGATTCTCTCCCGGGAGGTTCCTTCCAGCGTGGACTCTTTGATTGCACTCGCCATCCGCATAGAACGACGGGTAGATCTTCGTCACCGAGCTCGTGGAAGAGAGCTCGCGTTAACGGTGTTTCCCCTCTCCGCATCTCAACCATCTCCTCCCACCGGCTCAGAGACTGAGCCCATGCAGCTGGGAGGTATTCGCATCTCGACTAAGGAGAGGGAACGGAGAATCACCAACCGCCTTTGCCTCTATTGCGGTTCTGCTGGACATTTTGTCATGTCATGTCCAGTAAAAGCCAGAGCTCATCAGTAAGCGGAGGGCTACTGGTGAGCGCTACTACTCAGGTCTCTCCATCAAGATCCTGTACTACCTTGTCGGTCCATCTACGCTGGACCGGTTCGGCTGCTTCCTGCAGTGCCTTGATAGACTCTGGGGCTGAGGGTTGTTTTATGGACGAAGCATGGGCTCGGAAACATGACATTCCTCTCAGACAGTTAGGGAAGCCCACGCCCATGTTCGCCTTAGATGGTAGTCTTCTCCCCAGTATCAGATGTGAGACACTACCTTTAACCCTCACAGTATCTGGTAACCACAGTGAGACCATTTCCTTTTTGATTTTTCGTTCACCTTTTACACCTGTTGTTTTGGGTCATCCCTGGCTAGTATGTCATAATCCTTCTATTAATTGGTCTAGTAATTCTATCCTATCCTGGAACGTTTCTTGTCATGTGAAGTGTTTAATGTCTGCTATCCCTCCTGTTTCTTCTGTCCCCTCTACTCAGGAGGAACCTGGTGATTTGACAGGAGTGCCGGAGGAATATCATGATCTGCGCACGGTCTTCAGTCGGTCCAGAGCCAGCTCTCTTCCTCCTCACCGGTCGTATGATTGTTGTATTGATCTCCTTCCGGGGACCACTCCCCCTCGGGGTAGACTATACTCTCTGTCGGCTCCCGAACGTAAGGCTCTCGAGGATTATCTGTCTGTTTCTCTCGACGCCGGTACCGTGGTGCCTTCTTCCTCTCCCGCCGGAGCGGGGTTTTTCTTTGTTAAGAAGAAGGACGGTACTCTGCGCCCCTGCGTGGATTATCGAGGGCTGAATGACATAACGGTTAAGAATCGTTATCCGCTTCCCCTTATGTCGTCAGCCTTCGAGATTTTGCAGGGAGCCAGGTTCTTTACTAAGTTGGACCTTCGTAACGCTTACCATCTCGTACGCATCAGAGAGGGGGACGAGTGGAAAACGGCGTTTAACACTCCGTTAGGGCATTTTGAATACCGGGTTCTGCCGTTCGGTCTCGCTAATGCTCCAGCTGTCTTTCAGGCATTAGTTAATGATGTACTGAGAGACATGCTGAACATCTTTGTTTTCGTTTACCTTGACGATATCCTGATTTTTTCACCGTCACTCGAGATTCATGTTCAGCACGTTCGACGTGTACTCCAGCGCCTTTTAGAGAATTGTCTCTACGTGAAGGCTGAGAAGTGCGCCTTTCATGTCTCCTCTGTCACATTTCTCGGTTCTGTTATTTCCGCTGAAGGCATTCAGATGGATCCCGCTAAGGTCCAGGCTGTCAGCGATTGGCCCGTTCCTAAGTCACGTGTCGAGTTGCAGCGCTTTCTCGGTTTCGCTAATTTCTATCGGCGTTTCATTCGTAATTTCGGTCAAGTGGCTGCCCCTCTCACAGCTCTGACTTCTGTCAAGACTTGCTTTAAGTGGTCCGGTTCCGCCCAGGGAGCTTTTGATCTCCTCAAGAAGCGTTTTACGTCCGCCCCTATCCTTGTTACTCCTGACGTCACTAAACAATTCATTGTCGAGGTTGACGCTTCAGAGGTGGGCGTGGGAGCCATTCTGTCTCAGCGCTTCCATTCTGACGATAAGGTCCATCCTTGCGCTTACTTTTCTCATCGCCTGTCGCCATCGGAACGCAACTATGATGTGGGTAACCGCGAACTGCTCGCCATCCGCTTAGCCATAGGCGAATGGCGACAGTGGTTGGAGGGGGCGACCGTCCCTTTTGTCGTTTGGACTGACCATAAGAACCTTGAGTACATCCGTTCTGCCAAACGACTTAATGCACGTCAAGCTCGTTGGGCGTTGTTTTTCGCTCGTTTCGAGTTCGTGATTTCCTATCGCCCGGGAAATAAGAACACCAAGCCTGATGCCTTATCCCGTCTCTTTAGTTCTTCTGTGGCTTCTACCGACCCCGAGGGGATTCTCCCTGAAGGGCGTGTTGTCGGGTTGACTGTCTGGGGAATTGAGAGACAGGTAAAGCAAGCACTCACTCACACTGCGTCGCCGCGCGCTTGTCCTAGTAACCTTCTGTTCGTTCCTGTCTCTACTCGTCTGGCTGTTCTTCAGTGGGCTCACTCTGCCAAGTTAGCTGGCCACCCCGGCGTTCGGGGTACGCTTGCTTCTATTCGCCAGCGGTTTTGGTGGCCTACTCAGGAGCGGGACACGCGCCGTTTCGTGGCTGCTTGTTCGGACTGCGCGCAGACTAAGTCAGGTAACTCTCCTCCTGCCGGTCGTCTCAGACCGCTTCCCATTCCTTCTCGACCATGGTCTCACATCGCCTTAGACTTTATTACCGGTCTGCCTTCGTCTGCGGGGAAGACTGTGATTCTTACGGTTATCGATAGGTTCTCTAAGGCGGCACATTTCATTCCCCTCGCTAAGCTTCCTTCCGCTAAGGAGACGGCACAAATCATCATTGAGAATGTGTTCAGAATTCATGGCCTCCCGTTAGACGCCGTTTCAGACAGAGGCCCGCAATTCACGTCACAGTTTTGGAGGGAGTTCTGTCGTTTGATTGGTGCTTCCGTCAGTCTCTCTTCCGGGTTTCATCCCCAGTCTAACGGTCAAGCAGAAAGGGCCAATCAGTCGATTGGTCGCATATTACGCAGCCTTTCGTTTCGAAACCCTGCGTCTTGGGCAGAACAGCTCCCCTGGGCTGAGTACGCTCACAACTCGCTTCCTTCGTCTGCTACCGGGCTATCTCCGTTTCAGAGTAGTCTTGGGTACCAGCCTCCTCTGTTCTCGTCCCAGCTCGCCGAGTCCAGCGTTCCCTCCGCTCAGGCTTTTGTCCAACGTTGTGAGCGCACCTGGAGGAGGGTCAGGTCTGCACTTTGCCGTTACAGGGCGCAGACTGTGAGAGCCGCCAATAAACGTAGGATTAAGAGTCCTAGGTATTGTCGCGGTCAGAGAGTGTGGCTTTCCACTCGTAACCTTCCCCTTACGACAGCTTCTCGCAAGTTGACTCCGCGGTTCATTGGTCCGTTCCGTGTCTCTCAGGTCGTCAATCCTGTCGCTGTGCGACTGCTTCTTCCGCGACATCTTCGTCGCGTCCACCCTGTCTTCCATGTCTCCTGTGTCAAGCCTTTTCTTCGCGCCCCCGTTCGTCTTCCCTCCCCCCCCCCCGTCCTTGTCGAGGGCGCACCTATTTACAAGGTACGGAAGATCATGGACATGCGTTCTCGGGGACGTGGTCACCAGTACTTAGTGGATTGGGAGGGTTACGGTCCTGAGGAGAGGAGTTGGGTTCCATCTCGGGACGTGCTGGACCGTTCGTTGATTGATGATTTCCTTCGTTGCCGCCAGGGTTCCTCCTCGAGTGCGCCAGGAGGCGCTCGGTGAGTGGGGGGGTACTGTCATGTTTTGTCTTTGATCATCATGTCTTGTCCCTGTGCTTCCCTCTGCTGGTCTTATTAGGTTCTTTCCCTCTTTCTATCCCTCTCTCTCCCCCTCCCTCTCTCCCTCTCTCGCTCTCTCTCTCTATCGTTCCGTTCCTGCTCCCAGCTGTTTCTCATTCTCCTAAACTACCTCATTTACTCTTTCACACCTGTCCCCTATTTTGCCCTCTGATTAGAGTCCCTATTTCCCCCTCTGTTTTCCGCTTCTGTCCTTGTCGGATTCTTGTTTGATGTTTGCTGTTCTGTGTCCTTGTTCCGCCCTGTCGTGTTTTTGCCTTCTTCAGATGCTGCGTGTGAGCAGGTGTCTATGTCAGCTACGGCCTGTGCCTTCCTGAAGCGACCTGCAGTCTGTGGTCGCGTCTCCAGTCGTTCCTCTCTACTGACGAGAGGATTTCAGTTTCCTGTTTTGGATTTACCTATGATAATTTCCAGGAGAATCATTGTTTGTTTAAGCCTGGAATAAAGACTCTGTTTCTTTAAGTCGCTTTTGGGTCCTCATTCACCAGCATAACAGAAGAATCCGACCCAGAATGGACCCAGCGACTACGGATTCTCGCTACACTGCCGTCGAGATCCAGGGAGCAATGCTCGGCAGACACGAGCAGGAATTGTCTGCTGCTCGTCATGCCGTTGAGACCCTGTCCGCTCAGGTCTCCGATCTCTCAGGACAGTTTCAGAGTCTTCGTCTCGTGCCACCAGCTACTTCCTGGTCTTCCGAGTCTCCGGAACCTAGGGTTAATAACCCACCATGTTACTCTGGGCAGCCCACTGAGTGTCGCTCCTTTCTCACCCAGTGTGATATTGTGTTCTCTCTCCAGCCCAACACATACTCAAGAGAGAGAGCTCGGATCGCTTACGTCATATCACTCCTTACTGGTCGGGCTCGGGAGTGGGGCACAGCTATCTGGGAGGCAAGGGCTGAGTGTTCTAACGTTTATCAGAACTTTAAAGAGGAGATGATACGGGTTTTTGATCGTTCAGTTTTTGGGAAGGAGGCTTCCAGGGCCCTGGCTTCCCTATGTCAAGGTGATCGATCCATAACGGATTACTCTATAGAGTTTCGCACTCTTGCTGCATCCAGTGACTGGAACGAGCCGGCGTTGCTCGCTCGTTTTCTGGAGGGACTCCACGCTGAGGTTAAGGATGAGATTCTCTCCCGGGAGGTTCCTTCCAGCGTGGACTCTTTGATTGCACTCGCCATCCGCATAGAACGACGGGTAGATCTTCGTCACCGAGCTCGTGGAAGAGAGCTCGCGTTAACGGTGTTTCCCCTCTCCGCATCTCAACCATCTCCTCCCACCGGCTCAGAGACTGAGCCCATGCAGCTGGGAGGTATTCGCATCTCGACTAAGGAGAGGGAACGGAGAATCACCAACCGCCTTTGCCTCTATTGCGGTTCTGCTGGACATTTTGTCATGTCATGTCCAGTAAAAGCCAGAGCTCATCAGTAAGCGGAGGGCTACTGGTGAGCGCTACTACTCAGGTCTCTCCATCAAGATCCTGTACTACCTTGTCGGTCCATCTACGCTGGACCGGTTCGGCTGCTTCCTGCAGTGCCTTGATAGACTCTGGGGCTGAGGGTTGTTTTATGGACGAAGCATGGGCTCGGAAACATGACATTCCTCTCAGACAGTTAGGGAAGCCCACGCCCATGTTCGCCTTAGATGGTAGTCTTCTCCCCAGTATCAGATGTGAGACACTACCTTTAACCCTCACAGTATCTGGTAACCACAGTGAGACCATTTCCTTTTTGATTTTTCGTTCACCTTTTACACCTGTTGTTTTGGGTCATCCCTGGCTAGTATGTCATAATCCTTCTATTAATTGGTCTAGTAATTCTATCCTATCCTGGAACGTTTCTTGTCATGTGAAGTGTTTAATGTCTGCTATCCCTCCTGTTTCTTCTGTCCCCTCTACTCAGGAGGAACCTGGTGATTTGACAGGAGTGCCGGAGGAATATCATGATCTGCGCACGGTCTTCAGTCGGTCCAGAGCCAGCTCTCTTCCTCCTCACCGGTCGTATGATTGTTGTATTGATCTCCTTCCGGGGACCACTCCCCCTCGGGGTAGACTATACTCTCTGTCGGCTCCCGAACGTAAGGCTCTCGAGGATTATCTGTCTGTTTCTCTCGACGCCGGTACCGTGGTGCCTTCTTCCTCTCCCGCCGGAGCGGGGTTTTTCTTTGTTAAGAAGAAGGACGGTACTCTGCGCCCCTGCGTGGATTATCGAGGGCTGAATGACATAACGGTTAAGAATCGTTATCCGCTTCCCCTTATGTCGTCAGCCTTCGAGATTTTGCAGGGAGCCAGGTTCTTTACTAAGTTGGACCTTCGTAACGCTTACCATCTCGTACGCATCAGAGAGGGGGACGAGTGGAAAACGGCGTTTAACACTCCGTTAGGGCATTTTGAATACCGGGTTCTGCCGTTCGGTCTCGCTAATGCTCCAGCTGTCTTTCAGGCATTAGTTAATGATGTACTGAGAGACATGCTGAACATCTTTGTTTTCGTTTACCTTGACGATATCCTGATTTTTTCACCGTCACTCGAGATTCATGTTCAGCACGTTCGACGTGTACTCCAGCGCCTTTTAGAGAATTGTCTCTACGTGAAGGCTGAGAAGTGCGCCTTTCATGTCTCCTCTGTCACATTTCTCGGTTCTGTTATTTCCGCTGAAGGCATTCAGATGGATCCCGCTAAGGTCCAGGCTGTCAGCGATTGGCCCGTTCCTAAGTCACGTGTCGAGTTGCAGCGCTTTCTCGGTTTCGCTAATTTCTATCGGCGTTTCATTCGTAATTTCGGTCAAGTGGCTGCCCCTCTCCCAGCTCTGACTTCTGTCAAGACTTGCTTTAAGTGGTCCGGTTCCGCCCAGGGAGCTTTTGATCTCCTCAAGAAGCGTTTTACGTCCGCCCCTATCCTTGTTACTCCTGACGTCACTAAACAATTCATTGTCGAGGTTGACGCTTCAGAGGTGGGCGTGGGAGCCATTCTGTCTCAGCGCTTCCATTCTGACGATAAGGTCCATCCTTGCGCTTACTTTTCTCATCGCCTGTCGCCATCGGAACGCAACTATGATGTGGGTAACCGCGAACTGCTCGCCATCCGCTTAGCCATAGGCGAATGGCGACAGTGGTTGGAGGGGGCGACCGTCCCTTTTGTCGTTTGGACTGACCATAAGAACCTTGAGTACATCCGTTCTGCCAAACGACTTAATGCACGTCAAGCGCGTTGGGCGTTGTTTTTCGCTCGTTTCGAGTTCGTGATTTCCTATCGCCCGGGAAATAAGAACACCAAGCCTGATGCCTTATCCCGTCTCTTTAGTTCTTCTGTGGCTTCTACCGACCCCGAGGGGATTCTCCCTGAAGGGCGTGTTGTCGGGTTGACTGTCTGGGGAATTGAGAGACAGGTAAAGCAAGCACTCACTCACACTGCGTCGCCGCGCGCTTGTCCTAGTAACCTTCTGTTCGTTCCTGTCTCTACTCGTCTGGCTGTTCTTCAGTGGGCTCACTCTGCCAAGTTAGCTGGCCACCCCGGCGTTCGGGGTACGCTTGCTTCTATTCGCCAGCGGTTTTGGTGGCCTACTCAGGAGCGGGACACGCGCCGTTTCGTGGCTGCTTGTTCGGACTGCGCGCAGACTAAGTCAGGTAACTCTCCTCCTGCCGGTCGTCTCAGACCGCTTCCCATTCCTTCTCGACCATGGTCTCACATCGCCTTAGACTTTATTACCGGTCTGCCTTCGTCTGCGGGGAAGACTGTGATTCTTACGGTTATCGATAGGTTCTCTAAGGCGGCACATTTCATTCCCCTCGCTAAGCTTCCTTCCGCTAAGGAGACGGCACAAATCATCATTGAGAATGTGTTCAGAATTCATGGCCTCCCGTTAGACGCCGTTTCAGACAGAGGCCCGCAATTCACGTCACAGTTTTGGAGGGAGTTCTGTCGTTTGATTGGTGCTTCCGTCAGTCTCTCTTCCGGGTTTCATCCCCAGTCTAACGGTCAAGCAGAAAGGGCCAATCAGTCGATTGGTCGCATATTACGCAGCCTTTCGTTTCGAAACCCTGCGTCTTGGGCAGAACAGCTCCCCTGGGCTGAGTACGCTCACAACTCGCTTCCTTCGTCTGCTACCGGGCTATCTCCGTTTCAGAGTAGTCTTGGGTACCAGCCTCCTCTGTTCTCGTCCCAGCTCGCCGAGTCCAGCGTTCCCTCCGCTCAGGCTTTTGTCCAACGTTGTGAGCGCACCTGGAGGAGGGTCAGGTCTGCACTTTGCCGTTACAGGGCGCAGACTGTGAGAGCCGCCAATAAACGTAGGATTAAGAGTCCTAGGTATTGTCGCGGTCAGAGAGTGTGGCTTTCCACTCGTAACCTTCCCCTTACGACAGCTTCTCGCAAGTTGACTCCGCGGTTCATTGGTCCGTTCCGTGTCTCTCAGGTCGTCAATCCTGTCGCTGTGCGACTGCTTCTTCCGCGACATCTTCGTCGCGTCCACCCTGTCTTCCATGTCTCCTGTGTCAAGCCTTTTCTTCGCGCCCCCGTTCGTCTTCCCTCCCCCCCCCCCGTCCTTGTCGAGGGCGCACCTATTTACAAGGTACGGAAGATCATGGACATGCGTTCTCGGGGACGTGGTCACCAGTACTTAGTGGATTGGGAGGGTTACGGTCCTGAGGAGAGGAGTTGGGTTCCATCTCGGGACGTGCTGGACCGTTCGTTGATTGATGATTTCCTTCGTTGCCGCCAGGGTTCCTCCTCGAGTGCGCCAGGAGGCGCTCGGTGAGTGGGGGGGTACTGTCATGTTTTGTCTTTGATCATCATGTCTTGTCCCTGTGCTTCCCTCTGCTGGTCTTATTAGGTTCTTTCCCTCTTTCTATCCCTCTCTCTCCCCCTCCCTCTCTCCCTCTCTCGCTCTCTCTCTCTATCGTTCCGTTCCTGCTCCCAGCTGTTTCTCATTCTCCTAAACTACCTCATTTACTCTTTCACACCTGTCCCCTATTTTGCCCTCTGATTAGAGTCCCTATTTCTCCCTCTGTTTTCCGCTTCTGTCCTTGTCGGATTCTTGTTTGATGTTTGCTGTTCTGTGTCCTTGTTCCGCCCTGTCGTGTTTTTGCCTTCTTCAGATGCTGCGTGTGAGCAGGTGTCTATGTCAGCTACGGCCTGTGCCTTCCTGAAGCGACCTGCAGTCTGTGGTCGCGTCTCCAGTCGTTCCTCTCTACTGACGAGAGGATTTCAGTTTCCTGTTTTGGATTTACCTATGATAATTTCCAGGAGAATCATTGTTTGTTTAAGCCTGGAATAAAGACTCTGTTTCTTTAAGTCGCTTTTGGGTCCTCATTCACCAGCATAACACATTCATGGGGCTCTTCAGAGGTGCTTATCGTATTTGCAAATATGATTACTATTACGGTATCCTTGTCCGTACGAGCGTATGTCGCTTTTATACTGATTAAAAGGCGAGTCTAGGCAAGCTGTTGCCTAGTCATTTGAAATTAAATGTTGTAATAAATCCAACGCATGTGTTTGAATCAGAGCGGCCAAATGTAAGTGAAAATGGCTATTCTTTGAGTGAATGTTTTTTTTGCCCCTCTGTGATTACGCATAGAAATGATTGCTTAGAACGAGCCGGAGCATAAACTAATACAACTCCCCCTTTCAATGTTTGAAATAGATTGCTGTGCAGTTGACAACAGCCAGAGAGGGCCTATCTCACACACCTGATGGATCCAATTTATTTAGTGCACTGCATTTTATACACAGTCTTTCATTCATACAGCGATTCAAAGGCACTTTACAATTATTGGGCAGATGATTAAAACCTCATAGATATGCAGAACGCAGAATCCTACGGTATAGCTGGGTGATGAATGGAGACCATATTGCACCAGTATGCCCCATCATACAGTATTTTGGTACAGAGCAGAGAGTTCAGTGGCAATTTGGCCTGGCCTATTTTTGATAAATGTCACAAGACCGCTGTGTCTCTGTGCACTCCGTTGGCCTCTATCAGAACCTTGGATATGCTACAGTTTTCTGTCTGGCAGTCTGCACTCCTCATTCAGCTTTTGATTTGAAAGAGGTGAGCAAAGAAATACATGACAGTCATGTTAGGGACTAAGAAATCACCAGGGAGAAAAACCAGCTGAAAGCTGCATGGTCGGCCGTGGCACTCTCTTTCACTATCTCTCTCTCTGTCTATATCTCTCCAGTAGTGGTGTGTGTGTAATACAGTATAACAGAGGAAGACAAGCCAGTAAAAAAAGCCATATTACAACCTACGTTGTGATATACAGTATGGCCGTGACAACAAAAAGACAAGTCACGCGGCGGGGGAATAAATTCAACCACACATACGTTTGTTTCATCAAAAACCATTGAGCAACGTCTGTCCGATTATGTCTATTGCATGTAACAAGCAGTTATATGACCTGCAGCATGGTCGAAGCAAGGTAACGTTTTCAACAGTTTACTAAACAACTGCTGATTTAGAATGGCAAGTCAGCACAAAGACAACAGGAGCACCGCCTCCTCTATTCCTGCGCTATTTCAACTTTTAACCTTTAAACATAATCAAATCAACAAGGCTATATACTGTATGCTTACTTTAATACACTGAAAGCATCGTTCGTGTTGGCAAAACGGTATATGGCTCTGTCACACAGTACACCTTTTTGTTTTTGTTATCATAGGCTACCTAGCTAAAATGCTTGCTAGCCTAACTTCCTCACATAGGGCAACAATGAACCAGCTAATTTAGCTAGCTAGTTAATGTGATCCTACTAAGCTACATCTAGGCTACATATTGAACTTCAATTGTCTCAGGCCAGTGGCACAATATATGAGTTTATGGTTAGATCAGAATTGCCTTCATAATCATTGGCTTGTACAGAGAATGAAGTCAAAACCACAAGTCCAAATCCCCATCTCCATCCATGGCTTTGGAAAGGGCTGATTTAGCAAGCTAGCTACTGCAGGACATCAACACAAGCAGACCAGAAACAATGATGACGTTTTGCTTAGGATGTGATTTGATTGGTGTGAAGCCAAATCTAAACTGGCCTCCCTTGCGGACCGTTTTGCTGTGGCAGGACAAGCCACAGTTGAGCTCAGGTCAACGCTGATTGGCTAATTATTTTCAAAAAATATTATCAAGGGAGGACAAATGCTTGCTGGCATCAATCAATCAAATGCTACGGCGACAATATGTCATACTATTTTGTTCCAGACAGCATCAGATGCATGGCCAAAACATACTTAGACAGAGGGGCGCTATTTCCCTCATTCAGATGATTTCTCCTGTTAGATTTAGCCACTTGCAAATAGACGGAAAATTACGAAAGAGACATTATTTTATAAAAGTATTTTTTTTTGTGGTTAAATATTTGGGGATGCCTAGCTTCCCTTGGCATCCATGAATACACACCACTGTGTATCTCTCTAGTTAAATAAAGGTAAAATAAAACATTTAATAAAAATGACACACCAAATGTGTTTGATGGATTATGATGCAATTAATCCATAAATGTATATTTATTTTCTCTCTCTCTCTCTCTCTCTCTCTCTCTCTCTCTCTCTCTCTCTCTCTCTCTCTCTCTCTCTCTCTCTCTCTCTCTCTCTCTCTCTCTCTCTCTCTCTCTCTCTCTCTCTCTCTCAAGGCCAGAGCACACCCTCTATTTCACATTCTATCTCCTGCTAGGACTTGAAGCTTGTTTCAAAAGAAGGGAAACATGCCCTGACTCCAGCACTGTCCAGGATAAAGACAGCTTCTGCCAGGCGCCCTCATCATGGGTGAGGAAGGGGGGAGGATGGGCAGAGGAAAAGAGGAAGATGGATGAAAGGCTGGGTGTAATATGATGAAGAGTGGCGAGGGGAAGATAAGCGAGAGACAGAAGCTAGTTCTTTCTCAGTTTGATGAACAGTAGCAGCGGGGGCCTGGAGAAAAAGAGAAAGAATAGACAGAAGAGAACAATTAAATGGAGTGGAGGAGGAGAGGTGAAATGTACACCCCTCATAGAACAACAGATGGGCTGTTGAAGGAATGGAGGTGAAGAAAAGGGTTGAAATTTAAAAGGCAAAGGGGATCTGCAGTTGAAAAGGTCACATTGAGGTAGTTTGTTTATGTGGCAGGCAGCTTGAATGATGATGTACTGTACAAACATGAGGAAATGTTACGCCTCGAGGTGCTGCCTGAATTTAACAGCCCTCTGCACATGTCTCTGATGGACCACAACTGTCGGACAGCACCTTCAGTCACTAGGAGTAAAGGACAGTCAAATAAATAATGACTTATTCAGTGTATTATGTATCATAGCCATTTTATTTGCCTGAGCCAGAATACCCTACAGTTGTTATGTCAACACGATCACATATTGTCTTGTGTTTATACTTCTCACGCCTGTTGTTAATGGAACACATGTGGTCTATACACAGTATTGCCGGTCGAACTACTGGCTTTATATCTGCATGTTGATTAAACGACTTCAGTTGATGTAAACTGCTCTGCACATAAAACCGACACCAGTGTGGTAGCTTAGCAGTATTAGCTTCCTCCCTCTCTGAGTACAACTCAAGGTAAACTGTCAGCACGGCGGCTTGAACCCGGGGCCCTCTGCCTTGCTATCATATGACCGCCCGCTTGATCCAATTCCATAGCACTGTTGGCGACATTTCGAGCTGACTGTGTAGTGAGCTTACAGCACTTTCTTGTCTCCGTTACACACACACTGTGACAGAGTTTGATCATCTACATCCATTATTAACCATGTGCCATGCAACATATCTATGTGCATAATAAACAAGTGTTTCCAACTTTGGGCAATTATTCCCTTGGTTTTTCTCAGCGTATGACTGACAAAGACAAAAACAGCGATCTTGTATTTATGAATTCAAGCTGTTCTGTTGGTGACTGCACTAAACAGAACTTTGAAATATTCTGAATTGTGTCAAGATTTCCGACAATACTTTCCGAATTGCATGTTTGTGTTCGTTTAAGGGTCATTTGAGGTGGTGAAAATAGTTGTTGTTATGGTTACCACTGGTTTAGTTGACACTGGATTCATCAATGTACTTTATTACTTTATTTTCTACAGGCGCTTTCGTAAATCTTTGAGACTGTGTCAATGTGTCAATACCGTGGAATGTAAATCCTGTGTAACATCACATGTACTCATTGTGAACATTCTGCGAATACGATGATTGCACTATTGATTCCTGGAGTGTTTAACTACTACCATTCCTCTGTAGTTCTATAGCTACTACTACCATCCCTCTATACCTCAGATTTTCTAGTCTGCTAGACAAAGGTTGATGAGTCCTATTGAATTCCATCAGTTGACAGAACCATACCGTTTTGAGATTTTGATATCCCCCCTCCCCCCCCCTTTTTTTTTCTCTCCTTGTGTGTCGTGTCAAACAGAGAACCAACCCACTGGGCACAAACTGGTTAATAAATCAATGTTGTTTACACGTTGTAAAACATTTAAAAAGTCAATGTGATGACGTTGAAACAACGTGGGAATCTGATTGGAAATACAAAAACCTAAATCCAATGACACGCTTCAAATCCTTGTTGATTTGAGGTTGAATTCGCGTTAGTTGACAACTCAGTCAAACGTAAATCAAAGCAGGACGTTGAAATGACGTCAGTGCCTTGTGGGAAAACTCTTTCTCCAGACGGCCATTTTTGCGTAGTCTGGTTATTTATTAGAAAAATGTCTTGACAATGGAACTAATACTTTGTCGAATTTGAAGGTCCTTTTCAACTATCGGCATATCCACCCTTTCATTCTCCCTCAGCTCGTTAGCGTTTCCTCTCCCATGATGTAATGAACTTAAAGTTCTCTTCAAGCTGTTTTCCCCTCTTCTTTACTTCTTCTTGGGCCATAATAACTTTGTTGAGAATAATAATAACAGCATGAGCAGCACAATGTTCTCGAGCTCGAGGGGGTCATCCTTATCCTTATTCTGCAATTGTCGCCTTCGGTCTAGAGTGGCTTTTACTCATATGCTCAGAGCTCTGTAGGACTGGACCTAGATCACAGAGATTCAGGAAAACAACAGCTAAACAACCCCCCTCCCTTTAAGCGTCGCTGGCAAATCAAGGAGATTCGGGTCTAATTAGGCAACTCTCTTTGTCTGTGATCTTGCAGCGTTACCCATTTGGTAGACAGGCTCGCGAAGGCAGCCCAAGGGTTAGCCACGGTAGCTGTGTGTTTTTAAGAGCTACGCACGTAAGTCCACGTGATGATTTCATAAGAGCCCTCCTCGTTATCTGTTTGCGGGTTCTCTCCCGGTTCTCTCGGTTCGCTGAGCTGTACGGCAGGATTTTAAAAGTAGAGCGTTGATAGTGTTTTATTTTTCACTCTCGAAGGTTTAGCCTTATTACGAGCTTGCAGTACAGCGAGTACGTGCAGAGCATTCACTTGAGTCATTCAAATATTGTACTGCATGTGTGTGTGTGTGTTACAGTAGTACAGTTGGCCTGCTGTACTGTTCACATGTACTCCTTTGGTCATGGTTATCTGTGGGGAAAGCCATTCTGTCTGTGAGTAGCTACAGCTCTGTGATGTACTGTGTTGATGTGCAACCCTAATTGGGGCATTAGGACCGCTCTGTTCAGAATATCAGCATATTCCCTGTTTGTTTTATAAGCGTCCAGAGCTCGCTGGCCTCTGCTGTAGAGACACACAAAGAGACACCCAGCCAGAGACCTAGAGCCAGAACAAGAAACCAGAAGCCCCCGCCAAAATCAATATAACTAAGGTCAATCATAGCCAAGTCTATTCTCTGTTTACTGTATTTGTTGCGTACCAACGAGTTTTAATCAGCCAACACAATCAACACTCCCTCTGTGTTGTTATATCATTGGAATGAGACTTCTATTATAGAGAGGATAATGCCACGCAGTCCTTTATTTTGACTCAGGAGGGAGAGGGTGAGAGGAGAATAATTATGTCTGAGATGCACTCCTTTTTGTCATGGCTGTTTGTTGTCCAAGAAAGTTAGCTGGGTTGTGATAGACTGCTAACTAAATACATTATTTTTTTATTTTTTACATACTCTATATCCAACTGTTTCATAAAAACTAAATCACATACAAAAATATGCAATGCAATGCATTTCATCAATGAGCTATTTTACTAAATCGTTTCTGACTGTCAAAGCCATGTGGTCATCGACTCGTACACCAACCACCAACGATTTGTAGTCGCTGAGAATGGCCCCAACGCTAATCCAAGTCGAAGGCTTCATCTACTCGAGCTCCCGATTCCTGAAGATGCTCAGCTCGAGTTGCTGGTGTGTCAGGCCCTGCCCAGCATCCCACATCTGACCAGGAGGCAGCGGGACGGCGGGACGGCCATCTGTGTGAATGACCTGCCAAACATGGCAGGCATCAGCATCATCAGTCAGCTAGAGAGGAGAGAAGTCAGTGTGGGTGACACCTGACCACCATTCGTCTGTCCATCTGTTTTCTCCCAGGTCCAGCCCGGGCCTCTCTCTCTCGCTCTCTCTCTCTGTCAGATGGCTAAGCTGATGCTGTCATCATGTCAGTGAGGCCTTGTGGCATTGCCTTCTACAGTACCTCTTCGTTTTGGCTTGAAAACGTAGGACTACGCTTCTGTACTACATGTCCTTGTTGTTGTCGTTAAATGGCAGAGGGAATGTTTATAATAGGTAGAGGAGCAGCTGACCTCATTGTAAGTACCATTTCAGTACATGTTCTTACTGATGGGACTTTGTAGTTATTTCATGAAAAAGACACTACCTAAAAACGAACATGCTCAGGTTTTCAACTACATTTACAAAAGACTCAATCGCCCTGTTCCGAATAGTCCCTTATGATATAAGCCCTGGTCTGTGTTATTCTATTAGAGAAAAGCTCATGAAAAAAAACAGCTTCCTCTCTTCCTTCCACTCTTCCGAAATAATATTTGGATTGATTAACTGCCATCAAAGCAAGGCATCATCAGATTGGTAAAATCTCAGCATGTTTCCGTATAGTACGACTCGGAGGCAGTGAATTTAGCAGCGTCTTTAGCGAGACACCGATCTGCTCCCACAATCAGCTGATTCCTCTGCTTGGCTTGGGAGATGCATCATTAAGGAAGGAGGAGGGTCACAGAGGTTCATAGAGCTACACAGGTTTATCATCTTCCCCCATCGCCCCCATCTTGCCTGACAGTTAATTTGTATAATTTACCTCCGTTCGGTCTCTCCCTTAAAGCACCCGTTTGACCCCCCCGATGCTGATGAGTCAAACATTGCATCTAAATTAAAAGGCTGAGACTCGGGGAGAATACATGCGGCCAAGTCAATTATTTGATGGGGAAATGATTCTCAGACGATGCCCGACACGGAGCTGTTTAGGTATGAACTGTAAGCAGGAGAAGAGCGAGAAGAAACTGTGAGAATGAGAGAGAGAGAGAGGGGGAAGAAACGGAGAGAGAGAGAGAGGTAGAATGAGAGGAAGAGAGTAATGAGGAATGAGAAGTTTAAGTTTGTCCTTCCCGAGGTGATTTGTGGAAGTGACCCCCAGAAGGAGAAAGATGCTGCTGAGCTCTGTGGTATGTATTCCTCCCTCCCTACCCGACGGAGGTGGCTTTAGTTTACGTCTCATAGTCAATCATGAGCCAACCTGCTGAGGGATGGAGGGATGGGAGAGGAGGAGAGGAGTGATGTCGCTATGGAGAAGAAGTGATTCACCCTGCACCGAGCTAAGGGTATGAGAGTAGAACAGGGATATTTTATTTTGTCAATTGAAAGTGTGAAAATAGAAATGTCAGAGCGGCCTGAGAGTTAACGAACGTGATAGGGAGAGCAAGGTGCCGCCATCGAACACCTGGTCAATCGCCACTGTCTTTTGAGTGTTGTTTATGTTCTCCTATTCGATGGTGTGCTGTGCTGTTGCGGGCTTTGCAGTCAGATGTTCTGCAGATGAAGTGTGGGCCAAGGGAAGGGAGAAATTGTTTGGTGCTAGAAATCCGTAACTGTTTCATACAAACGTCTGTGATCAACTTTGGATTGGGCCAATCAAGAGAGAAGTCAATGGAAACAGAGAAGATGAATGAGTAAATGCTAGTCACCATATAGAAGAATTGAAGAATATTCGGAAGGAGCCATCCACTCAAGATTATTCCAACTATGGTCCCAACAATAACAAAAGCCTTACAGAATCCAAAACACATGTCAAACTAAAGTATTGTAAAAATGCTTATATTCCAATTAAATCTGTAAAGAATTTCAAACACCTCAATGTTTTTATTAAACTTCAATGACAGTGAGACTCACGACAGATGTGCTTAGTTTAAATTTAGACCCATCCGCCACAATTTAATGTCTTAGAGCTTTGTGCTTGTGCAGTCACATTTCTTTGACTTGATGAGGAGTGTTGTTGATGCCGAATCGCTATGCTGGATACTAGCGTCTGCAGTATTCTATTTTGACAACCAGGCTAATTTCTGCTTTGGGTCATCAATATTTGTGACATTGCCGTGCTGGTGTAAATATAGCATGGTTCTTTGTTCTGCTTAGAACGTGACATGTCTGATGACATAGACAGGAATTATTTGGATTTGTTTGTTAGTTTGTTCTGTGTAGACTGTAGGTTGTTCTGTATTTGCTTCCCTCTAGATTTCACACACACACACGCACACACGCACGCACGCACGCACACACACACACACACACACAGCATTCTCCATATGGTGCAATATCCTTGGACATGTGTACTGTAGACGGCAACTTAAGTTTATCTAACCACTCACTCGAGGCAGGTATGCAAGTATCAAGTTGGAATGAAATTATTTGACTTGTATTCATGTAGTTTCTGAGACATTCTGCAAAAAATATATAGACTCCCTAGTGACAAGAACTATTGTAAAACTTGTAATAAATTATAATATCTTTGTAATATTTTTCATACTTAGAGTCAGTTCTTCAGCTGTTGGCAATCGACAGATCTCTGTGATTCTCCGTGGATTTAAGCCCTCTTCGTTCCGAGCTGTTTAGAGAGTGGACTTACTCTCTCGCTCTCTAATTGACTACACTTTTTACCTCTTCTTCTTCTTTGAGATTGTGTCGGTGGATCGCATCCAACTTTTAGGTGCATTCACCGCCAACTGATGTACTGGAGTGTGAGGACAGTCACGGCCTATCTACAATAACATCTGGTGATAAATTACCCTGCTAGCTATTAGCTCTCACAAAAAAAACACCACCCATTCAACTATTCAACCCTATCTAATCCTACTCCAGGGCAACAGTCTGGGAGGACAGAACACTACCACTTGCGTTGGCAGAAAACTATTGATATTGAAGGGTATATATGGTGTGGACACAACAGAAAAACTCACGTGAAAACCCCTAGGGGTTCTGGGGGAGTAGGGTTATGTGTAAAGTCTGATATGATGATAGCACATCAAATTGAAATGATCGATAAAGCCATGGAAGGAATGATTGGTTTTTCCTTTGAACATAGGGAGTCCGATTATTGTTATCATGCTATTTGCTACCTGAACAGTCCACATGGGGTAGAGATGCATACTCCTTCTATAGTCATCTGTTCATTCAAGTGCACCTATATAAAGAAGCAGATGCTATTTACATATGTGGGGATCTTAACAGTCGAGTTGGGAGGTTAGATGACTATATCAATGATATTGATGATATTCCATCACGTGTTGCTTTGGATGGCTTTGTTAATCATCATGGGGAAACCCTATTAGAATTCCTTCAGGACTCTAAAATGTGTATAATTAATGGAAGGATACGCCCCTTAAGCGATAACTTTACATCCATATCTGGCAAAGGAAAAACTGTAATGCACTATATAATTACCCTCCATGACTGTCTAGAACGTTGTTAGGAATATAAGGTGTTACAACCTACACAGACGGTCGAAGAAAGCGGATGGTTTGACTTGATTGATCATTTATTTAGGATCTTTTCTGTTGGCCATGAAGTTTCTCAACCAGGTATTACTGTGCATCACTCGGGGGCAAAAGCTACATACCACGTATAGGCCTAAATGTAAAGAAAATAAATGTGCAAAATGACTTTCTATGTTCTGAAATGGCATGTAGCAGCACTCTGGTAGAACTCATCAAAACTCCGCGAAAATGCCAAGCAACAACATTTGATTTATATGTGTGGTACGAAACGTTTTGTGATTTCATATATTCTGAAATGGGGAAAATTATAAAATATAGAATACACCCCCCAAGTCCAGGAAAGTTTACAAGCCGAACAAGCCTTGTTGGAATGATGAGTTAACGGACCTCGGGTCTGTAATGTGCAAGGCTGAGTATTTCTTTTTACAGTGTAAATATAGGAATACAAGAGATCGTTTTAGGAAGGAATTTGATAAAAGACGATGCCTATTCAAACGGAGATAGCAGAGAGGGCAGCTATTACACATTGAGGAGATACAGACAAGAAATTGGAGCCAAATAAACAAGTTAGGACCAAAACGACATAAGAAAATTCCAATGGAAGTCAGGGAAGAGCAGGGGGGGCTGAACTCTGATATTATACAGGTACTTAAGGAGAGGGAGAAGGGGTTTGTTAGTTTGCTCTCAGGTAACGAAAATGTGGCATATTTTGAGGAAGAGTTTTATAAAGACGTGTTCCCTGAGAACTAAACTGGAAAATACAATGTCAGAACCCTCTTATATATGTAACCCGTATTTAAAGGAGGAGCTGTCTGTGCAGAAGTTAAGAAGGTGATTGACTCTGCAAAAAATGGGAACGCATTTGGCATTGATGAACTGCCTAATGAAGTTTTAAAATCCCCCAAATTAATTGATGTCCTACATGATTTGTTTTGAGTACAGTATACTGCCATCCACTTGGCATAAGTGAATCCCATTTCCAAATCTTCAAAAAATTACCCGAGAGTGCAACTGAACTATAGAAGCATAAGATTCTTAAGTATGGTCTATAAATGATATTCATCCATCCTCAACAATAGGCTGATGACCTTTTTGGAGGATCAAAACATTCTGTTGGAAGCACAAAATGGTTTTCGTAAATCCAGAGCATAGATCATGTGTCCTTGGTCTGTACAATAATCAGAAATAGATTACAGGAAGAAAAGCACCCTTTTGCATGTTTCATTGATTTCCAGAAAGCTTTTGATTTTGTAAATAGGGATCTTTTAGCCTATAGTTTGTTAAAGGCAGGGGTTGATGGGAAATGTTATTGTGCAATCCAGTCGCTAGAAGGTACCAATTGCTTGTGCGAGTGTTAAAGAATAGAGTACAGATTGGTTTCCCAGACGCCTTATCACCGACTTTGTTTGCTATGTTTATAAATTATTTGGCAAAAGAAATTAAACAGTTAAATATTGGAGTAAGACATGATGTTGAAATGCTAAGTATCCTTTTATATGCTGATTATATTATTTTGGCAGAAACTGAACAAGACCTGCAGAACATGCTATAATGTGCAGTCAATTGGTGGTAAAAGAGGCAGTTTAGAAAACCAGGTACTAAGATAAGTGTTTTTCAGTTTTTTGGGGGTTGAAGACATTCTTGAGTTTACTAGCAATTTGAAATATTTGTGTATTTTTAATTGATGAACATATTACCAGGTTGGTTTTGTGGTGAACTGGAATAGGAAAAATTATGTAGTTGCTGTATCCTCTTTTGCCCTTTCTACCACGATATATGCTTGCTCTTATTCTAGAAAGTACACCAGATATACCCTGGTGTTATGTGGCTGAGCCATGAGGAGAAACTGAAATCGTTTTTTTGTCCATTGTGTATTTCCGTTTGCGGAATATTTAGATAAAGCCTGCAATAAAATAAAAATGGCTACCTGCTTCAGTCTATAGTATTTAGCTTCCATGTGGTAAATGGCACGTGTGTACAGTGCATTCGGAAAGTATTCAGACCCCTTGACTTTTTCCACATTTTGATTACGTTACAGCCTTGTTCTAAAATGGATTAAATCGTTTTTTGTCCTCCTCAATCTACACATAATACTCCATAACGTCAAAGCAAAAACAGGTTTTTAGAAATGTTTGCAAATGTATATATATATATATATATATATATATACATATACAGTTGAAGTCGGAAGTTTACATACATTTAGGTTGGAGTCATTAAAACTCGTTTTTCAACCACTCCACTAATTTCTTGTTAACAAACTATAGTTTTGGCAAGTCGGTTAGGACATCTACTTTGTGCATGACACAAGTCATTTTTCCAACAATTGTTTACAGACAGATTATTTCACTTATAATTCACTGTATCACAATTCCAGTGGGTCAGAAGTTTACATACACTAAGTTGACTGTGCCTTTAAACAGCTTGGAAGATTCCAGAAAATGATGTCATGGCTTTAGAAGCTTCTGATAGGCTAATTGACATAATTTGAGTCAATTGGAGGTGTACCAGTGGATGCATTTCAAGGCCTACCTTCAAACTCAAAGTCTCTTTGCTTGACATCATGGGAAAATCAAAATAAATCAGCCAAGACCTCAGAAAAAAAGTTGTAGACCTCCACAAGTCTGGTTCATCCTTGGGAGCAATTTCCAAACGCCTGAAGGTACCACGTTCATCTGTACAAACAATAGTACGCAAGTATAAACACCATGGGACCACGCAGACGTCATACCGCTCAGGAAGGAGACGTGTTCTGTCTCCTAGAGATGAACGTACTCTGTTGCGAAAAGTGCAAATCAATCCCAGACCTGAAAAAGCGTGTGCGAGCAGGGAGGCCTACAAAACTGACTCATTTACACCAGCTCTGTCAGGAGGAATGGGCCACAATTCACCCAACTTATTGTGGGAAGCTTGTGGAAGGTTACCCGAAACGTTTGACCAAAGTTAAACAATTTAAAGGCAATGTTACCAAATACTAATTGAGTTTACGTAAACGTCTGACCCACTGGGAATGTGATGAAAGAAATTAAAGCTGAAACAAATCATTCTCTCTACTATTATTCTGACATTTCACATTCTTAAAATAAAGTGGTGATCCTAACTGACCTAAGACAGGGAATTTTTACTAGGATTAAATGTCAGGAATTGTGAAAAACTGAGTTTAAATGTATTTGGCTAAGGTGTATATAAACTTCCGACTTCAACTGTATATTGAAAAAATTCGGACATATTACATTTACATAAGCATTCAGACCCTTTGCTCAGTACTTTGTTGAAGCACATTAAGCAGCATTTACAGCCTCAAGTCTTCTTGGGTATGACGCTACAAGCTTGGCACACCTGTTTTTTGGGAGTTTATCCCATTCTTAGAATAAGGCTGTAATGTTGCAATATGTGGGAAAAGTCAAGGGGTCTGATTACTTTCCGAAGGCACTGTAGACTTCCATGTGTTAAAAATACTATATGAGGTGTTATTGCATAACACTGAAAGTGTTCATTCACTAACACTGACGAAGTGTAACAGTGTCAACACTAAGCACAGTGTTAATTTATGGCTCTATTCAATCTGTAAGGCTGAAGTGTTTGAGATACTGAGATAAAAATGTAAAGTCATTTCTGATTGAGTCGACATATGCAGCGTTTACCGTGAATACAGTCACCGCTAAAGCGGGAACATTGCCTTTAAATTTCAATCACACTGGAAAGCTGAAGTTCCACGATTCAGATTGAATAACACTCAAAAGTGTGGACCCGTATAGACACCGGCCCAATAACCCTGTTATTGTTGATTTAACACTGGAGAATAGAGAGAAAGAGAGCTCTAACAAAGGCCAGTGAAGTCCATAAAAATAGTCCTTTCTGGTTTGATTTTAATGATGGTGGCTCCGTTGGATCATGGAATATAGGATTGACTGTTGAACTGTGCCTGGGAAAAGGTAGAGGTAGTGAGATACCGGAGCTCTGAGGCATGCGTCACAAAGCATTTTACTTCGAAACAGTGTGTCGTTGCTTGTATCACTTTATCAGAAGCACAATGACGTTCAAAGGTTCATTTTGTCGAACAACCACCTGATTAGTTTGGTATCAGTTTTGGACAAAAGGCTACCCTGTGACGTCATCTATAATAATTTGTCTGTTTTAAATTATTTTGACCAGCAGGTACCACTAATGTACACTGTTTTGATCAAAGCCTCGCGTAATGAACCTATTTTTGACACAATTGGCTGGAAATGCTCAATGCTTCAGGAATCATTGTTGCCCAATCACTAGAGAGAGGGAGTGGTGCCGCTAATGGACTGAGGCTTCAGAGAGAGAGGATGATCCTCGTTATCACCGTTTCTTTCGACTGGATTGAGAGAGTCTTACAAATTGAGAGTTTAGGACAATAAGATTCTATCTGCAAAAAGATGATCATGAGATTATTGACTTTAAAGTTCCAAACCCTCATTGGTTTGCATGGTGTCAGTGATGTTTATCTTGTATTCTTTTGAAATGAACAACATGAATTGGGGTATTTAGAGTACTTAATTAAAATATGCGGTATACGAATTTAACATGAACAGGAATGGCATTTACTCTCACAGTCGGCCAAAAATAACTATCTGAAAGCCTGGCCCCCAATAGGCAACGCTTTTTGATTACCCAAACATGAGTTAATTTCACCATCAGGTGGGTTTTTATTCACTTTCATTCTGGGTCTTTGTTAATATAATCTTTAAATTACGTTCAGGAGTTGTGGTCTATTGGGGGTGTGGCTTTCAGTTAGTTATTTTTGGCCACCCGTAAGATTAAATGTCATTCCTGTTCATCATGTTAAGTTTGTGCACTGCTTAAATGTGTATACTGACTTTGAGAAGCTGATTGTGGCGCCATGCGTGTCGCTGTAGTAACTCTCCTTCCTCATTTCAATTGCAACTCATCTGATGAAGTCATCGTCAATATAAAATTGCAGTTCCTTTTTGCAGTGATCTGGTTTAATTTGAAGGATTTGTATTATCCGGAATGAGAGGAGACAGCTGGAGAGAAAGGGAGGAAGAAATCAACTGGAAGGATAATGAACATGAAACACATTATTTATTTTTTGGTTGGGCAATTGTTATTTTAGTTTCTAAGGAACTGTGTAATGAAATGAAAGGATATGACATTTGCAATTTTACAGTGTGTCACAACTAGAATCCATATATTCAGTCCCACTCGCCTATTATGGATAATACAGTATAGGTATTTGTATGTAACAATGAGACCTGACTGAAAACAGTCCCAGAGAGACTTGATAACGAAGCATGTTCCAGCTTCCCGATAAGTTTAGCATAAAAGCTGAACCAGGAAGCAGCGTTGACAGGCATCAAAACAACAACCAAGGCAACCGAATGATGTGGTGAACAATGTGCCTACATATTCTATAGATGGATAATAATGGTATGGAATGTCGATAACATGAAACGAGAACAAAGGATTCGACAGAGAAGCTTTAGGAACGACTTTTAAAAAATCTATAAAAATCTAATTAGGCATCTATTTTTGTCAACAAAGGGCGAATTCAAAGGGTTTTCCCTTTAAATTTGGTGTACCTTTAATTAGACATTTCTTGACAGACTCACTAGAATACTGTATAAGGAGAGAGCGGTTCAGAATATTAGCGATAGATGAAGAAAGCCATGTATATTTACACATATTCTCCTTTCCAGCACCAATTGGTAGATTTAAAAATACTGTGATCTTACGAAAGTTATTATAAATAACACAAAAAAAACAGGTTCGGAGAGCCTTCACACACAACATATATTGGTAAATCAAAAATAGTGGTTTGATTCATCCTGAAAGCTGCCATTTTAAATAGTTTAATCCATTAAATATTGGAAGGTGATAAAAGTGTACAATGAGGGTTGAACAGTCCTATAAATCTACCTCGATAATCCTCACTAATCATGGAACTGTGATGACAACAGTCCAGTCCTCGTGAACCATGCTCCAGGCTCCAGGTTTAAACTACTACGTATGGCCTGCGTTCCAAAATGATTCAAATAGACTACATGTCCCAAACCTGTAATACGTTAGCCTAATATGAACCATCTACTTCTAGCAGCCTCAACCACATGAACGTGACAGAGGAAAGAAAGGTCAAATAACGATGCAATGGAATGACGCAACATTTAAGGAAACGAACACTTAAGTCAGTGACAGTTATAAATGTATGTGGGTATAAATGATGGTGGCTACCGATAGTGGCTAATATTTAACATCATGCAAATTGTTAAAAAAATACAGTGAAAAGTCTGGGCGTATAATTAAAACGTTCGAGAAATCATAAATAATTTCGGTAGGTTTGGCGCTATACTGTCATCTGCACTTGGCTACGGAAACCTATAGCTTGTGTCTCCAAATGTCATCCCAAGTTATGTCAGCATTTCATAAACTTCCCTGTGGAAAAGGTAATATGTTTGATATGCCTCAGTTTGCTGCCATCTGACTGGTTTCACATTTGTCTCCAGCGATCGATCACAAGGTAAAATAGATCTAAAACACTTGTCATTTACAGTGCCTTCAGAAAGTATTCATACCCCTTGACATATTACAAGTTTTGTTGTGTTACAGCCTACATGTAACGGCTGTCGTCGGTGGAAGAAGGTGAGGACCAAGGTGCAGCGTGGTAAGTGTTGATGATATTTAATAATAATCAAAACTGAACACTGAATAACAAAACAATAAAGAAACAACCGAAAACAGTTCTGTCTGGTGCAGACACACAAAGACTGAAAATAACCACCCACAAAACCCAACAGAAAACAGGCTACCTAAATGTGGTTCCCAATCAGAGACAATGACTAACATGGTTATTGAGAACCATATCAGTCCAAACGAGAAAACCAACACAGAAACACAAAACATAGATAACCCACCCAACTCACGCCCTGACCACACTAAACAAATAAAATACAAAAGAACTATGGTCAGAACGTGACACTACATTGAAAATTGATGAGATTGGGGGGGTTTCTCACCCTTCAACACAAAATACCCCATAATGACAATGTGACAACATGTTTTTAGAAATCTTTGCAAATGCATAGAAAATGAAATATCTAATTTACATAAGTATTCCCACCCCTGAGTCAGTACTTTGTAGATGTACCTTTGGCGGAGTTTACAGCTTTGAGTCGTCTTGGGTGTGTCTGTATCAGCTTTGAGTCGTCTTGGGTGTGTCTGTATCAGCTTTGAGACGTCTTGGGTATGTCTGTATCAGCTTTGAGTCGTCTTGGGTATGTCTGTATCAGCTTTGAGTCGTCTTGGGTGTGTCTGTATCAGCTTTGAGTCGTCTTGGGTGTGTCTGTATCAGCTTTGAGTCGTCTTGGGTGTGTCTGTATCAGCTTTGAGTCGTCTTGGGTGTGTCTGTATCAGCTTTGAGTCGTCTTGGGTGTGTCTGTATCAGCTTTGAGTCGTCTTGGGTATGTCTGTATCAGCTTTGCACATCTGGATTTCAGGATTTTCTCCCATTCTTCCTTGCAGATTTTCTCAAGCTCTGTTAAGTTGGATGGGGAGTGGCAGTGAACAGCAATCTTCAAGTCTTTCCACAGATTTTCACTGGGATTCAAGTCTGGGCTTAGGCTGGGCCACTCAAGGACTTTTACATTCTTGTTCTGAAGCCATTCCAGCATTGATTTGTCTGTAGGCTTTAGGTCATTGTCCTGTTGGAACGTAAATCTTCGCCCCAGTCTAAGGTCGTTTTACTCTGAAGCAGGTTCTCATCAAGGATTTGCCTTTATTTGGCTCCATTCATTGTTCCGTGCCTAGTTTCTCCAGACACAGGACTTTGCATTCAGACTGAAGAGTTACATTTTTGACTCATCAGACCACAGAATCTTTTGCCTTATGATCTCAGAGTCTTTCAGGTGCCTTTTTGCAAGCTCTAGGTGTGCTGTCATGTGCCTTTTTCTCAGGAGTGGCTTTCGTAAAGTTGTGACATCCCAAGGATGATCAAAGGAATTTGGATGAACCTGAGTTCAATTTAGACGTGGAGTGTCATAGCAAAGGGGTGTGAATACTTATGTAAATTAAATATTTCTGTATTTAATTTTCTATAAATTTGCAAAACATCCAAAAACATGTTTTCACTTTTCATTACGGGGTATTGTGCCATAGCAAAGGGGTGTTAATACTTCTGTATTTACTTTTCAATACATTTGTAAACATTTCTTTCACCTGTTTTCACTTTGTCATTATGGGGTATTGTAATCCATTTTCAATTCAGGCTGACGGGTGAGAAAAAAAAAATAACTGATGCTCTAACAACAAATTGTGGAATAAGTAAAGCGGCATGCATGCTTTCTGAAGGCACTATATATTTCCAATCCCCTTATCCAAACGGCTTACTCATTTGCTTAGCTGTTATCAATAGCTCTTATCCATTTGTAAATTGCAGTGCATGGAGAATGGTGTTATTTATATCAGAGGAAAGAAAGTAGATGTGGTTCCACTTGGAACCGACAGGTTGCTAGACCGTATTCATCGTTTCATAGCAATTAAAGGTGGTGTAATTAGAAGGGAATTAAGTCAAGGTCCAAATACAGTGTACTGTATCTCTAGACACCCCTTCACCACACCTTTGATCTCCACCCCCATGCTATTCTCATGCTTAAGGTCGTCAGAAGAGAGAAGAGAGAAACGTACATAAAAAGGGAATTATGTTCCATCTATGCACGCTTCACGCGAGTCAGAATTCCAACAAGCTCTCACAGTCTTACGTCATAATTAGACGTTCATTCATATTTCTCAAACCCAATTTCAAAGTGGTTCCAAAAGTCACATTTTCGAACTGTTTAATGTTAAATTTAAGCATTAACTCCGAAATCTTAATGTTAGGCATTAACTCCAAATGGTTAAGGTAAAGGTTAAGGTTTGGGATAGGCTTAAAACAAAAATATTAAAAACAACTTTGGATCGCTGGATTCAAACATGCAATCCTTAGCACCCATCCACCATCCCCAATCCACAACGCCCTAGCAAAACTGAAACCTACTTGAAGGTAACAGCGCTCACTGTTGCCCCTCGTGGTATGTTTCCATGTCATCTCCTGACTTCCTCAGACGTGGATGGCTTGTATCAGCTGGCTGCTGCATTCCCCCTTTGGGCCCGATTCAGACGTAGGAATTGTACACCTTTCTTAGGCACGCCATTCCTATGCTCTTTCAGTAGTTAGTATTCAGACTTACTTTATGCAGTTGTTTAACAGGCTTTGCAGGTGTGGTTCACAGTCCGCAAGATAGTTGTTTTGTGTGGGGGGGGGGGGGGGGGGGGGGGGGTCAGGGACATATGTTCATATGAACACATCATAAGCCCTGAATTACTATTGTTTATTACAGGAAATTTGCTTTAAAACTGCAACATTTTCTCTCAGCTTCATGGAAAAATTTGTAAAATAGCAGGAAATTAGTTCAGGGTTTCTTGAAAGCCAGGAAAATCCTTTTCCGGCAGGGAAACTTTATTTCTATAGTTGAAACAATTTATGTTGTTGCATTATTTGAGAAGAACCTTTACATTTAGGGTAATTTTATTAGTAAAATATTTGTTTTAGGAATTTTATAAATACTTTAAATTAATAAATACTTCCTGCTCTATGTCTGGAAATGCCAAAGCAAAGGATCCCAATTTCAAACTCCCAAAAAGTTTGAAAGATGACAATTCATGATCTGTAACGTTTTATTTTAAACAAACAATATTAGAATCACCATGGACACAACCATAAACTGTCAACTCCATTTGCCCTATAGATTACAATAGAATATTAATTTTGGGTCAAATATGTTACATTTAATTACGTTTTTGAGTCATAAAGCAACTGAGTAAAATCAAAATTGCTACTGTGTATACCACTTAAATGAAAAATAACATTTATTTTTGTCAACTCCGTCAGAGGAGTAAAATATCTGATAGAATGGTTATGTTTTTATTGGGGATTTTGAAAGTAATACTTTTCCATATTTTACAAATGTTTATACTGAACTTTTATTTTTAGAGGCAAAAATATGTCTGTTTTGAGAACAGTGGCTTGTCAACTCCGTCACTGATGGCTAACCCAATTAAAAAATATATTTTAATCACAATTCTGCAAAAAATGCTTAACCAGTTGAAATATGTTTGCTTTATAAATGTTGTTTCATGTTCTAAATCTAGAAAAACATGCCAAAATGCTAAGGAAATTAGCATTGGAATTCACCACATAGAGAATAACGCATGAGCATGGAAGCATTCTAAGCACATGCTGGACACATGCTCTAATTTTGATAGAAGAAAATATACAAATGAATAAAGCATCAGGGTAGAGATGTATAATGAATGATGTACAGTGCCATCAGAAAGTATTCCCACTTTTTCCACATTTTGTTGTGTTACAGCCTGAATTTAAAATGTATTACATTTAGATTTTTGATCACTGGCCTACACACAATACCCCATAATAGTATCTCTTTAAAGAGTAACTTAAATAATCCCACAGACATTGAATATCCCTTTGAGCATGGTGAAGTCATTAATTACATTTTAGAGATTGTGTATCAATACACCCAGTCACTACAAAGATACAGCCGTCCTTCTTAACTCGGTTGCCTGAGAGGAAGGAAACCATTCAGGGAATTCACCATGAGACCAATGGTGACTTTATTAAAACAGTTACAGAATTTTATGGCTGTGATAGGAGAAAACTGAGGATGGATCAACAACCTTGTAGTTACTCCACAATCTTAATCTAATTGACAGATTGAAAAGAATGAAGCCTGTACAGAATAATAATATTCCTAAACATGCATCCTGTTTGCAACAAGACGGTAAAGTAATACTGCAAAAAAATGTGGCAAAGCAACTAACTTTCTGCCCTGAATAACATGATGCAGCCATCACTTATCATGTTATGTTTGCGGAAAATACAATACAACACATTTAATGAGTACCACTCTCCGTCTTTTCAAGCATAGTGATGGCTGCATCATGTTATGGGTATGCTTGTAATCGTGAAGGACTAGGGAATGTTTTTAGGATAAAAAATCTACAGAATGGAGCTAAGCACAGGCAAAATCTTAGAGGAAAGCCTGGTTAAGTTTGCTTCCCACCAGACACTGGGAAAGGAAATCACCTTTCAGCAGGACAATAACCTTATACACAAGGTTAAATCTACACTGGAGATGCGTACTAAGAAGACAGTGAATATTCTTGAGTGGCTGAGTTATAATTTTGACTTAAACCCTCCTGCTGGGTTCTGGTCGAATTGGACCGATTCACAAGTTTTCTCTCTGAAAAATGTAGGTCATTTAATCTGATTGTCATAAGGTTCCATGTCTACACAGGGCATCAGAACACACACAATACATTTTGATGATTTTTATTACATTTTGGGTGTTTTATTTAACTTTTGTACACCTGTGGTGTTCCCTGTCAAAAATGACCGGTCATTAGAAATGAATGGGTGAGACTACAATTAGTGTATAAAGTTGAGTTCAGGCACATGCCCATTCATCAGATGGACACACTTCCTCTCCCAGACCCCCACATGCATGTGTGTTTGAGCACACACACACACACACACACACACACACACACACACCTCACTCCCCTTCTTGGCTTCCATGGCAACCCCCACAGGAACCTTTCCCCCACGGGAACCATACCTCTTGGCATTCTCACATACAATCGCAACATTGTTTCAATATTATATAGATCTTTTCTCACAGCTCTGGTATATAAAGCTTTTTTGAGGCCTTGCTCACAATTCATTCCGTGGCAGCACAATGACCAAACAATATACTCTATGTGAGGCTCTTGATCATATCTTTGATCATGACACTGGTGAGAAGAGAGTACTTGTTAAACTTTGACACAAAGTAGTCTGTGATAAATAGCACAAAGTGTTTCATCTGAGTATTTGTTATAGTCAAAATAATCCATACATTATGCTTTTTTTAAACTCAAAAACGAGTTGTATGAGCTCAGGTCAATGAGGCCTACAGGCCATAAATAGAAAATAGAAGTTCAAAACTTGTAATGTTCACAATAACTTAAGTTGATAAAAACATCTAACACAACATTAGCTGATAATATATGGATTATTATGGATTTATAATCAGCTATAATGGGGCGGTCATTTTGGACCGGGGAACACAGAATTAATTAACATGAAACGAACACAACAGGAGGGTTACATGTTCTTCTATGGCAAGACCTGAAAATGGTTGTATAGCAATGATCAACAACCATATTTGTCAGAGCTTGAAGAATGCAAATGTTGCACAATCCAGGTGTGGAAAGCTCTTAGAGACTTACAAAGAAAGACTCACAGCTCTAATCGCTGCCAAAGGTGATTCTAACATGTATTGACTCAGGGGGTTGAATATTTATCTAATCAAGATGCTGTGTATTAGTGTTTTATTTGTATTTAATTTTTTACAAACGTTATAATATTTCTTCCACTTTGACAATACATCATTTTTTTTGTAGATGGTTGACAGAAAATGACAATTAAATAAATGTCAATCCAACTTTGTAACACAACAACATGTGGAAAAAGTCAAAGGGTGCGAATACTTTTTGAAGGCACTGTATGTATGTTGCCTTCCTTTTGAGGGTTGCCATTTGACATGTACAGATTTACCACAACACACAACCGTGTGGTAAATATAGCTATTCCGGTTTTTGTGAATGATGGGGAAATCATACGCTTGAGCAGTATAATCATGAATCTCTAACATGTCATTTATTTAGCATGTTATTTCTCCATGCTACTCTGAGTCCAAATGGGAAACACCATAATATACTATAAGCCTGCTTCGGATGCGGGTATATCATTATCATAATGCCATATTAGGCTAGGTACCTGCTTTGAGGATATTTCTCGAAGCCAATTTGATAACATACCGAGAATTACCTCTCACAGATCATTAGACGTACTGTAAATGAAATGAAACCCCTGGATTCAATCAATACTCAGAGACACAGCAAGGACATTATAAAACAGAACATGTTTACTCCCATACCAGTAACAATGACCTAATAACGACCTTTGGTGAGACCTCAGTTAAAGGAGAGCACATTGTATTTGCTGTGGATGTGGCTTTTGACTGTCTCCGTTCCTATATTGAACAGGCCTCCAGAGCCTTCCTTCCTCTCTCCATCCCCATCTACCAAAATCCATCTCTACTCTGTCGTCATTACATCACCAGAATGAGGCCACCTCTCGCGGAAAGCAGAACACACAGAGAGATGAGTTCCATCCAGGCCAGACATCTCGTCTCTCCTACAGAGCAAAATAGCAAATGGCAATTGTGAGGTATTCTTAGAGCAGGTTCTAATCTAGAACATGACCATGGACAGCCAGGATTCTAGAACATTTAGAAAACACAGCCCTCTCATCATGATCATGTTGCAGGCGACGCACGCTCTGAACTCTTTCACTCTTTCTCCCCATCATTGCAAGCACATGCACGTGGAGGACAGCCCATTAGGTTTGCTTGCCATTGATCTGTTCATAACAGCTGCATGCAGGCATGGCTCTGCTCGCTAAGGAAACAGCACATAAACAAGAGAGGAGTGTAGTCGATCCACCAATGATCAGGAAAGCAATTATCCATTTGGCAATGGGAGGATGGGATGGCCAATTAGCACAAAAACCACCACATGGTGTCATATCCTTCCTCCATTCATTTTGAACTAGATTTTCTCATTGATGGAAAGATGTATAGGACACATTTCATTGTTTTGTTTGTCAATAACGTCTCATAATGTTTACATCATAATGTGTATGTCTAACAGATACTATGCTTCATTGTCTTCCTACAGGTGGCGTCACTCCTACACGACCCTCGTCCCTCAACCGGCACTGCAGACGGAGGCACGGAGTCGTCACGCTATCTGACGTAAGACAATGCTATATGATGCCTATAGGACGCTCCGATGTAAGGGGAATTTTGTTTACTTTCTGCAGGTTTACTTTTTGTTATTTAAAATGTCAAAGACACCCAAGTGTGCACGTGTGGTAACTTTACTGGCAGTGTCAGGTTGGTAATCAAGTGAAACATGCAAATGTGATAACAGTCCTCTATGGATCAACGCTCTATTAGCCTCACAGCCGAGCTCCAATCAATTTGGCTCCGTAAGAAGAAAGCGACTGATGATTGCAGATGTGTTTTTGGAGACTGTGTGTGTGTGTGTGTGTGTGTGTGTGTGTGTGTGTGTGTGTGTGTGTGTGTGTGTGTGTGTGTGTGTGTGTGTGTGTGTGTGTGTGTGTGTGTGTGTGTGTGTGTGTGTGTGTGTGTGTGTGTGTGTGTGTGTGTGTGTGTGTGCGTGTGTGTGTGTAAGAGAGAGAGAGAGAGTCAGTGTCTTTCTGTCTGCATGTGGCGGTAGGGCGGACAGCGTCTCTTTATCTGAGAGGGAGCGGGAGGTAGGAGAAAGGATATGGGAGAGATGGTTGTTTAGATGGAAATGGAGAGGCCAGGCAGAACTGAAAGATACAGACAAATGGCATTTGACCATTTTCCCTTTGACAAGCTATGGCAAATTCACCATGACGTCCTGTCTCTACATTTCAGGAAATACATTGCAATGCATGTCAGGAATGGAGATTGTCTGGACTAATGTTAGGTTCGTGACAACAAAGGTGCTTCGTTTGGAGTACACAAAATGTCTCGCTCTGTCATTTGATATTATTATCAGCTGTTCCAGGTCAAGGTTTGTGGACTGGTTGGGTTATCTACAAACATTCAAATTGACTTTGCATTTCTGTGATGCAAATGATTGATTTGTCATATAGGCTAAATGGAGAAGGCAAAGAGATTGAGATTGGTTTTCTAATGTGACAAAGAAGAAAAGTCCTAGTTCTGTGTCACAGTAAATCGTTAAATGTCAACTTGGCTGTTCTTGTGATTGCTGGCTACTCAGGTAACGTCTACGATAAATAATTACATTTAATACATTTAAGGTGCCATATAGCTGCACTGGGATTATAAATAAATGTTGACATTTCACTTTTATTGGAAATGTTGCCAGTAGCTGCCCAGGCTGACCTATGTAGGTATGTCTAGCTGTAATAAGGTATATGGAGAGCTTATAGAGTTGTTTGACATCTTTTATAGTACCTGCTACTGGCATCTACAGCTAGCTGTGTGTGTTTTCTATACATGGTGTGAAATTATATAAAATGATTCAATTCAATAATTCCATTCAAGGCTTTTGACCTCTGGTGTGAATAAAGACAAAGGTTCAAACAATACTATTGATGTGCACATTATTAGTATTCAAAATCATTTTAAGGTTTGCACTTTGTATGTTGTGTAAATATTATAGTGCGTAGTGTTCAAATGGATCGATTAACAAAATAACAACTCTAGTATACATGGATCTTTCTGCTGAAGACTGGCTGGCTGGACTCCGAGCACAAATGACTACGGACAGTGGAAACCGATAGATTGTAACTTTCTACGGAGATGCCGAGAAAGAGAAAGGAGAGTTTCCTTATTGCTTCCAATGGATCATTTACTTATTTTACTGAATAGTACACAGTAGTACACACTGACTGTCACACTACATTACACATGGCATTACGCATACTTTGATTTATACATTCATATGAATAATTATTAAACAATGTTATACTTATGAAATCCTCTTTCATAACCCACAGCACACGCAATAAATACAAATAAAGCAAAGACTGACGAAAGCAAATATAAACTAACCATTATTACCACATTTGTCTTAAAATGTTATATACATTTGTTTAATTCCATAAGAGCTCATTAATAATAGCTTCTACCACCATGGAGATTGACATTGGTAGAGATGATCCTTGCATAATTAAATGGAACTGTATAACTGGCCGAAATACCTTAATATACACATAGATAATAAAAACCAATGTGCACAGAGAGAATGCTTTAATATCTCAGCATTGCAGATGGGGATTTTTTTTATAAATAATAGCAGAAAGTGAATCAAAGAAAATATTTGAAGATTCATCAGAAACTCTCTCTCTTTACGCCCTCTGTGGATTAAATGGCTGCACCTCACTGGCTCTTTTCATGTAGGATTTAAGTTAAATCCCGATGTCTCTCATATAGGTGGCTGGGAATGTACAATTACAGGGAAAAAGCTATCACCTGAGTTCATACCCGCTTCGAGAGATAGAGATAGAGAGAGAGAGAGAGAGAGAGAGAGAGAGAGAGAGAGAGAGAGAGAGAGAGAGAGAGAGAGAGAGAGAGAGAGAGAGAGAGAGAGAGAGAGAGAGAGAGAGAGAGAGGGAGAGAGGTGTAGACAGAGGGGAGAAACGAATTTGTGGATAAGTCTTGAGCCTGTTCATCCAAGGATGTAATCAAATCATGGGTTCGTGATAAAACATAATAATACCCCACGAGCTGTTGGTTCTTCTAAGAACACACTGTTCTCCTTGTGGGCACATAGAGCACACAGCTTTTAGCCACAGTAGCACCTCATGATGTCTTCAGGGTAAAGATATCACAAGGTGTGTGTGTGTGTGTGTGTGTGTGTGTGTGTGTGTGTGTGTGTGTGTGTGTGTGTGTGTGTGTGTGTGTGTGTGTGTGTGTGTGTGTGTGTGTGTGTGTGTGTGTGTGTGTGTGTGTGTGTGTGTGTGTGTGTGTGTGTGTGTGTGTGTGTGTGTGTGTGTGTATCTGTGTTTGTGTGGGTGTGCTTGCCTGCTTGTGTGTAAAGTTTGGGGTCACTTAGAAATGTCCTTGTTTTTGAAAGAAAAGCAATTTTTTTGTCCATTAAAACAACATCAAATTGATCAGAAATACAGTGTAGACATTGTTAATGTTGTAAATGACTATTGTAGCTGTAAACGGGAGATTTTTTATGGAATATCGACATAGGCGTACACAGGCCCATTATCAGCAACCATCACTCCTGTTTTCCAATGGCAAGTTGTGTTAGCTAATCCAAGTTTATCATTTTAAAAGGCTAGTTGATCATTAGAAAACCCTTTGCAAATTATGTTAGCACAGCTGAAAACTGTTGTTCTGATTAAAGAAGCAATGAAACAAACTCGCCTTCTTTAGACTAGTTGAGTATCAGGAGCATCAGTATTCGTGGGTTCGATTACAGGCTCAAAATGGCCAGAAACAAAGAACTTTCTTCTGAAACTCGTCAGTCTTTTCTTGTTCTGAGAAATGAAGACTATTCCATGCGAGAATTTGCCAAGAAACTGAAGATCTCGTTCAATGCTGTGTACCACTCCCTTCAAAAGAACAGCGCAAACTGTTTCTAACCAGAATAGAAAGAGGAGTGGGAGGCCCCAGTGCACAACTGAGTAAGAGGAGAAGTACATTAGAGTGTCTAGTTTGAGAAACAGACGCCTCACAAGCTTCATTAAAGAGTACCTGCAAAACACCAGTCTCAATGTCAACAGTGAAGAGGCGACTCCGGGATGCTGGCCATCTAGGCAGAGCTGCAAAGAAAAAGCCATATCTCAGACTGGCCAATAAAAATAAAATATTAAGATTGGCAAAAGAACACAGACACTGGACAAAGATATGGCTTTTTCTTTGCAACCCTGCCTAGAAGGCCAGTATCCCGGAGACGCCTCTTCACTGTTGACGTTGAGACTGATGTTTTGCATGAACTCTTTAATGAAGCTGCCAGTTGAGGACTTGTGAGGCATCTGTTTCTCAAACTAGACACTCTAATGTACTTGCTCAGTTGTGCACTGGGGCCTCCCACTCCTTTTTCTATTCTGGTTAGAGACAGTTTATTCTGTTCTTTGAAGGGAGTAGTACACAGCGTTGTATGAGATATTCAGTTTCTTGGCAATTTCTCGCATAGAAGAGCCTTCATTTCTCAGAACAAGAATAGACTGATGAGTTTCAGAAGAAAGTTCTTTGTTTCTGGCCATTTTGAGCCTGTAATCGAACCCACAAATGCTGATGCTCCAGATACTCAACTAGTCTAAAGAAGGCCAGTTTCATTGCTTCTTTAATCAGCGCAACAGTTTTCAGCTGTGCTAACATAATTGCAAAAGGGTTTAATAATGATCAATTAGCCTTTATAATGATAAACTTGGATTAGCTAACACAACATACCATTGGAACACAGGAGCGATGGTTGTTGATAATGGGCCTGTGTACGCCTATGTAGATATTCCATAAAAAATGATTTACAATGTTAACAATGTCTACACTGTATTTCTGATTTCTGTTATTTTAATGGACAAAAATTTGCTTTTCTTTCAAAAACAAGGACATTTCTAAGTGACCCCAAACTTTTGAACGGTAGTGTATGTACAGTCTGTGTGTGCCTCTGTGTGCGTCAGACTCGGGCAGACTGGCAACGTTCAGCTCAGTCTGACCTGAGCCACTACCTGAGCGGAGGGGCTCTGCTCACATTTTAGCTCCCTTTGTCTATGACAAATGGCTGAGCTCTAAAAGCCCTGTCCATGGTGCTGAAGGCTGCAGTGATGTACGAGGCAGGTCCTGTCTGATAAATCCTCCATGTCACTCGGCCCCTGACAGACATTCATCATGTCTGGTATTTTTATGTTCGGGACTCCAGCATCGGATCCTTAATGAAACAAATATAATGCGATTTTCCGATTCCGACTGCTTTGGAGCAAGCTTTAACCGTCTGACTTCCCTTGCAGAGCGTTGTCATTGGGACATTGTGTCATTGGGACATTGTGTCTTTCCGCTCTACTTGACTGTGACACTGACTTTGCTGGGTTTGTTCAGACCACGGACCTCTGTCTAAAGAATGAACATGTTCCTAACGAGCCAGTTAATAAGGCTGTATTGGGGTGTATCTGGGAATAACAATGTAGGCTAAAATACATACAAACTCGTATAATACAGTATATTCACATTGTGTTACAATAGGCATTTTTGCTGTTATATGAAATGCTGGGTGACCATTATCAAGGTTTCCTGGCAATATAAAGGTCATGAACACAAAAGGCTGTATCGTGTTTTCATCAAGTCCACTGTGATGATTGTCATGTAGTGAGATAATAAAAATTATTTCAGCACTCTGAAGAAAGGGGAGAGAGGGACTAACCCTATGATTGCAAAGAAACGTTGATGTTTATTACATTTTTTTTCCTCAGCACAGATTCTTATCTCAGTCCCAGTTGTGCCCAGATATCACAGACAGTACAGTCAATATAAAAATGGCTTTTATAACTTTACACCCAAAGCAAGAACGCAACGTTTTTTTTAAATGTTTATATGCCAAAAATACTAAGAATGTATTTTCACTAAAAGTACTTGAGATTAGCTTGTGAGTCTGCAGATATGACATGGCCTTGTTGTTATTTCTCTGTAGTAGTTCTTGTGTACTTCCTGTGTACTTCTTGTGTAGTTCTTGTAGTAGGCACTTACCGGGGCATAACAACCCACTGAGCACAGACGTCAGTTCAACGTCTAGTTTTGATTTTCATTTGGTTGAGTTGTCAACTTGAATTAAACGTGAAATCAACAACAAATTCCACCATGTCATTGGAGTTAGGTTAAAATTTGGGGGGGAAAGACGAAATACCCTTATGTTGATGACATTTTTCTAATCCAATCAGTTTTCCACGTTGATTCAACGTCATCACATATCATTTTTTGTTGTTGAAATTATGTGGAAACAATGTTGATTTAACCTGTTTTTGCCCAGTGGGAAACCACAATCATTCCTCTCTGGGAGATGTCAGGACAGACAGCAACATTCAGACCATGAACTCACCATCAACTCAAGGTCTGCCTTTGTCAAGATTCTTCGATCCTTCTTCAAACACTTGCAAACAAACCATTTCTTAAATACCCTCTCATTTCTTAAATGCCCAGTATATATACTGTACCCATACGCAGTATCATTTTATTTAGCATAATGATGTTATGAGAGTAATTTGTGTCTGTCATTATTAATATCACACCAGTTTACTGTCCAGATATTACAACAGAGGATTTATGTTTACATTAGCAGATAGAATATATAACAATTTATCAATGAAAAAACAAAAATCCTCTCTTTCTAAATAGAAAAAAGGGTATATTCATCAAAAATTTTACACCATAGTCATTATTATTGTCTATTCTACTACATAGTTCCTCCGTTATAGACAGTTGTCATCTCTATCCCACCTATGGATGTTGTACAGCACAGACGCTATTGCTTGGGGACCACAAGGACAGTTCCACTACTCTTAACACATTTAACAGTCAATTACAAGAGAGAGAACACCATCGTCATCATATTCTCTTATTCTATCTGTACTCTGTGAAGAACCCAGGGATGTCGAACTGTATGTTTGAGCAGGGAAAACGGTCTCCCTGGTGATGTTAGCTTGATAAAGCAATTGCATTGTTATAAAGCCGCCACGTCAGATACTATGTTGTAACCAAGAGAGTGGTCTGTCTCCCTCCTACCGGTTACTCCTCAATTCAATGATGGTGTATATTTTTCCAGAATGTCAGAGTCAAAGCTAAAAGGAAGCCGATGCACATTTTTAAACAGTTACTGCAGGTTTCTCCTTTTTATACGCTTTGTCCATTCTTTGCGATTGTGTGGTAAGCTCCACGGGCGTATAGTTCTTTAAAAGGCATTGTCAGATACATTTATGACTGTGGGTTTCACTTCCACTGCAGTTGGCAGTCCGTTCCCTGAGACCCACAGCCTCGTAAAAGGAGAGTGCAGGCCGGCCACCGGCGTCAATGACACTTTGGAGTGGCATTTCCTTAAATCCCCACAAAGGTGGTGGTTCCTCAGAGACACATAAATAAGCAGACAGGCCACTGAAATCACAGCGAGAAGCACACCAAAGACAGCAATTACTGCCGCGTGCCACTTTTCAGTGTCCTTGGCCACCAGCTCTAATCCCTTTGTGGTGACATTGACACATTTGGTGTCGTGTTTGTAGAGGATGCCGCGGATGTCCACACACACCTTGTACTGGGTGGCGGGAGTCAGATGTGTGAGATTGTACACTTTCACATCAGACGGTACGCGTGCAGTGAATGCCATGGTCGGGTGGTTGGGGTCGGAAGCCTTGTACCACTTTATGTTAGGAGCCAGACCGCCATGGGTGGCTTTCCAGGCCACCAGGACCGAGTTGGACTGCACTGATTTGATGTTGACGTCCAAAGAGCCGTTGGCAGGTCGGGGGAAGTATCCATCCACCTCCACCGAGACTGACTTTAGGTCTGCGCCGACCAGATTGTGGGCAACGCAGGTGTACAGTCCAGCCTCGTTCTCTGTTACATCGTAGATGTCAAACGTTCCCTCTGAGTGCATATAGTATTTATCTGAAACGGTATTGGGCAGGACCCTGGTACCAGAAGGTGTGATCCAGTAGATGTCCGGTTCGGGTTCGGCAAAGGCCCGGCAGTGGAGCGATACAGAACTCCCGTTGTCGACGCTGACGTGCCCGGGCATGCTCTCAGGAGAGATGAGAGGCAGACAGATCTCTGTCATCTCCCTGAAGTGGACCTGCCGGACATGCTGGCCCTCGTACTCGGGAGGCTCCACGCAGAAGAGCGAATCCGGTTCCATGAAGCGTATGTTGGTCTTGTTCATGTTCATCCAGCGGACCACACAGTCGCAGCGGATGGGGTTGCTGTGCATGCTCACCTCCCGCAGGTTGGGGAGGGACTCCACGGTAATCCTGTGTAGGGCGCTGAGCGCGTTCCCATTCAGCATCAATGTCTCCAGCCTGGGCAGTTTGTAGAAAGCATTGGGATGGATGTAAGAGAGCCTGGGGTTGTTGGTGGCCTCGATCTTAGTCAGTTCGGGGAGGTTGTTGAGGGCGAAGCTGTCGATAGAGACCAGTTCCGGCATGCTGTTAATGCCCAGCTCTTTGAGGTGGAGCATGTCTGCAAAATCTCCACGCTGTATCCTCCCTATGGGATTCTTGTTTAGATCCAGAAACTTGAGGTTCTTTAAGTTCCTCAGAGCTGCGTGGGGAACTTCGGGGAAGGTGTTGTCGTAGAACGAGATGCTCTCCAAGTTGTCGAGGCCAGATAGAGCGCCGTCGGGTAACTGCGATAGGTTCATCCTGGTCAGAACTAGACTTCGGAGATTACAAAGGGGCTTGAAGTTCATGTCTTGAACGGAGGTGATCGGATTCTCCCCAATCATGAGTATTTCCAGATTGGGTATGGTGTCGAACCACTCACTACTGATCGTCTGCAGCTTGTTGGAGTTGAGGTGGAGCCGGAGGAGGTTGTGGAGACCCTGGAACGCCGTGGGGGAGATGGAGGAGATCAGGTTGTGGTTCATGTAAAGCTCCTGAAGGTTGGCCAGCTCTGCCAGGCAGCTATCTGGCAGCTGGCGTATCCAGTTCTCCTCCATGTGCAAGGACAGCAGCTGAGGCAGCCGCCCGAGGTGGATGTCACTCATCGAGGATAAGTTGTTTTGCGACAAGTCAATCTCTGTGATGTTGGCCAGGTAATCCAAAGGTCTCTCAATCTTTGCAATGTTGTTGGTCTGCAGCAATAGCACTTGTGTGTCCGTTGGTAATCTCCCAGACAGAGTGAAAAGTCCCAAGTCATTACAGTCAACAATTGGGGCCTCCATGTACACGGAGCTGGGAGAGAACCAGGGTCTGATCTCACACACACATAGCTGAGGGCAATCGACTCTCTCCTCAGAGGCCAGAACAAAGGCAGTCATGGCAAGGCCCACGAAGAAACAATCTACAAATGACACGTCCTTCATATTGGCTCGATTCCCTCCAGTAAGTAATTGGTCTTTGTAGATTAAGTGGTCTGAGCTGTTAACTTCACAAATAATGAATAATTTGTTGCTGTTGCTATAGCGACTGACTACCCCCCACCGGTAGGGAGGGTTTCCCAGGGGGCTTTTGTTTTTCTGTGGTTGTACTGGCGTCCAACCGCTCAATTTTCCCTCCTGGGCGTAAGGGTTGGAGTCAAGACTTCAGTCATACAGGCCCAAGTAGATAACGATGGTACATATACCTCAGGAAGCTACAGTCCTGCTAAGCACATCTGGGGCAGCCAGAACGCTCTGCTTTCTTTTGAAGATGAATCACATCCATCTCTCGACGTTGTTACTTGCTGCCAGCATCGTCAAATGAGTCCATTCCCACCTGTAAAAGAAGAGAGGGGAAAAAACTGAATACATTGACAGAAAACCTGGGTGCATCATACAAAGGGGATTTAGACATATTGACATTTGTTATAGAGGCACAAGCATGTTGACATTTACATTGCACGGCCCTTCAAGACACATCAGCATGGATTTAGATCTGCTTGACCTATTTCATATAATTTGGGGGCATTTCTGTGCCCTCCTGATATGGCATTAAAGGATAAATATAGGAGGATAGTGCCTTTAGAGTTAAAGCGAGAAGTCTTTATTAAATTCTTAAATGGCAGATTGCGTAGGCTTAAAGGGATACTTTAGGATTTTGGCAATGAAGCCCTTTATCTCCTTCCCCAGAGTCAGATGAACTCGTGGATACCATTTTTTATGTCTCAGCTTGCATTTTGAAAAAAGTTGCTAACTACCACTGATATTGGGCGATTAGGCCTAGCTCGCAGTCTGCGAGTACGATGAGGTTGAGGTCAGGGCTCTGTGCAAGCCAGTCAAGTTCTTCCACACCGATCTCTACAAACCATTTCTGTATGGTCTCGCTTTGTGCACGGGGGCATTGTCATGCTGAAACAGGAAAGAGCCTTCCCCAAACTGTTGCAACAAAGTTGGAAGCACAGAATTGTCTACAATGTCATTGTATGCTGTAGCGTTGACTTCCCTTCACTGGAACTAAGGGGCCTAGCCCGAACCATGAAAACAGCCGCAGACCATTATTCCTCATCCAACCAAACTTTACAGTTGGCACTATGCATCCGACAAACCCAGATTCGTCCACCGGACTGCCAGATGGTGATGATTGATTCATCAATCCAGAGAACGTGTTTCCACTGCTCCAGAGTCCGATGGCGGCAAGCTTTACACCACTCCAGCCAACGCTTGGCATTGAGCATGGTGATCTTAGGCTTGTGCGCGGCTGCTCGGCCATGGAAACCCATTTCATGAAGATCCCGACAAAACAGTTATTGTGCTGACGTTGCTTCCAGAGGCAGTTTGGAACTCGGTAGTGAGTGCTGCAACTGAGAACAAGATTACTTTACGCGCTACGTGCTTCAGCACTCGGCGGTCCCGTTCTGTGAGCTTGTGTGACCTACCACATCGGGGCTGAGCCATTGTTGCTCCTAGACGTTTCCACTTCATAATAACAGCACTTACAGTTGACCGGGGCAGCTGTAGCATGGCAGAAATTTGACGAACTGACTTGTTGGAAAGGTGGCATCTTATAACAGTGCCACTAATTTGAATGGGTCTGCACATACTTTTCTATACAAAATGTATATCACCAGGGAAAATATGTATGGGAAACAGATTAAAAAAAACATGAAACAAATTAAGTGAAAAGTACAATTTTCATTTAAAAGTACTCATGAACACAAAATGACTGTTTATCAGCATGTACTTTTGCTGCGTTTCTGTTTACTGTTTCCTCTCTATGCTTACCTCTCCACAGTTAGGCTGCTGCTCTTTATCATTTGTCATTTATAAACACTTTTTACTGAACGGATGGGTTTGATGGTGCTTGTCATAACCTGGGCTGCAGAGCAACAAAACGCCAGACAGAGCCACAAGACGAAGAGAAGAAAAAGGGAAAGGGAGAAAGAGGAGGGGTGCACTGCACCGGAGACGTTCCATCATCCTCATTTCTGTTTCCACCCCAGTGCTCCGAGACGACGACGGAGATGAGAAAGTCCGAACGGTGCTACAAAAACACTGCAGTCAGCCCCAATGGCAAAACAGGCCAAGAGTTCATTTCTCAAGCCACTGTTGGAGTGTGTGGCTGAGAATGTGGTTTTGGATGAGGGAGGGAGGGAGAGAGCGAGAGAAAGCGTCCAGAGAGGGTGGGGGGGTATTCTTTTTCAAATCACCTGGCACTTTAATAAGTGGAATATCCAGAGCATTTTGTAAAACATGGTTACCCTCTCTTTCCCTCAGGGAGCGTTGACTAGCTCTGTGTATAGCTCTGTGCTTAATATTCACTGGGGAAAGAACACAGGACCTTCCTTTCTCTTACAACTGTAATTTTCTTCTATGGTGTTTCGGTTCTCACCCCCTGCTTACTCTTGTTCCTGTGTTTACTAATCACAATTAGAGACACCTTAATGTGTTTGGGCTAAACGTTATTGCATCCACCGCACAGTGGGTAGCCATTGTCGGTCCCTTAGGGTCTCGTGCCTTGTTTCGCTGTTAATCACCCACCCTGCCTGCTAATTGGCTAAATGAGACATTATTTGGATATGACTTCCATTGGGTGATCAATGTCTTTGTGAGATAGCGGTCCACAGCGGTCACAAAATGGAGGCTGGAAAATACCGGTAGCAGCCTGAACGAGGAATCAGGGGTCTGTAAAAAAAAAAAAAAAAAAAGAGCTGCCACAATATATTAAATGGAGCATTACCTTCTTCCTGGATTCCTTCAGATTTGGCAAGGTGATATGGAATCCGAATGTCGGAACGGTTAGCAAGGTAGCCTACAGTACTGAGGTGTTGATTGTACAATGAAACAAAGGGCTATTTTCATATCCATTTAATGTCAGTGCTTAAAATCCCTCCTACACATGTAGTGTATGATTATATTGAGGTTAGCTGTCGATTCAAATGGTGTGGTGTGCCGGGATAACATAACAGCGTTGCTCAGTACTTACTCATGTGTGAGTAAATTTGAGTTATGATAATCACAACTTGATTCATGAAAATTGATGTTTTGCCCTACAATTTATTTCTGGTTGTGTTCACACCATGCATAATATTTTCTTAGCCTCTCCCGTTGTGTAATGACAAGAGGGCTAGAATTATCACACACGCTGCAGCACGATTGCATATCCTCCACACATAATCATAGATCAAAAAGGTTTTTACCCTTCACTTTTGGACAAGGTTAAACTACCCGAGTACCAGTACTTTAGGGATGCCAGAATTTCGGTTGAATGAGTGTGCATTGAGCATCCTATTTAATAAATAAATTGAAACATCCCAGAGAATGTTGAGAGATTGCTGTTATTGGTCATGTGCTCTTTTGTGAAACTGTTTGATGAACAATAAGCTTAAACATTTAAAGACGTCCCTTATGAACTGAACCAAATTCAACTCACATGCCCTCTGCTTTTATGCTGATGGTGACCACTTTCATAGTAGAAACTAAATACATGAATTACTTCAACGTTATGTCTGTAACTTAATAACGTTAAGTAAGTTCACTTATTAATGTTTAATTCATGACCCAACGGTGAGGAGACTGTCTCCGTGCTCTGCTGCTCTACTATTCAACAGAACATTAAGAGACATTAGTCTGGGGACAGAGAAATTGGGAATTGGAGGTGACACCGACAGGACTTTCAAGCTAGGCTAGAGTATTTTAGATGTTTAGGACCAGTTTCATAAGACAATAGTGTAAAAGAGATGATGATACGAAATCCATCGCTAGGTTTAAATAACCTATTCAGAGGTATTCAGTCTCCTAGCCTTATAATCCAAACGTGAAAAAGTAAACATGTTGTAAATACTACCCCACACAGTGTGTAAGGGAAGAATATACAGTGCCTTGCAAAAGTATTCACCCCCTTGGCATTTTTCCTATTTTGTTGCATTACAACCTGTAATTTAAATAGATTTTTATTTGGATTTCATGTAATGGACATAGACCAAATAGTCCAAATTGGTGAAGTGAAATAAAAAAAATAACTTGTTTCAAAAAAAAAAATAATAATAATAAATTGAAAAGTGGTGCGTGCGTGCATTCACCCCCTTTGCTATGAATCCCCTAAATAAGATCTGGTGCAACCAATTACCTTCAGAAGTCACATAATTAGTTAAATAAAGTCCACCTGTGTGCAATCTAAGTGCCACGTGATCTGTCACATGATCTCAGTATATATACACATGTTCTGAAAGGCCTCAGAGTCTGCAACACCACTAAGCAAAGGGCATCACCAAGCAAGCAGTACTATGAAGACCAAGGAGCTCTCCAAACAGGTCAGGGACAAAGTTGTGGAGAAGTACAGATTAGGGTTGGGTTATAAAAAAATATATTCGAAACTTTGAACATCCCACAGAGCACCATTAAATCCATTATTAAAAAATGGAAAGAATATGGCACCACAACAAACCTGCCAAAAGAGGGCCGCCCACCAAAACTCATGGACCAGGCAAGGAGGGCATTAATCAGAGAGAAACAAAGAGACCAAAGATAACCCTAAAGGAGCTGCAAAGCTCCACAGCGGATATTGGAGTATCTGTCCATAGGACCACTTTAAGCCGTACACTCCACAGAGCTGGGCTTTAAGGGAGCGTGGCCAGAACAAAAATAAGCAAACATGTTTGGTGTTCGCCAAAAGGCATGTGGGAGACTCCCCAAACATATGAAAGAAGGTACTCTGGTCAGATGAGACTAAAATTGAGCTTTTTGGCCATCAAGGAAAACGCTATGTCTGGCGCAAACCCAACACCTCTCATCACCCTGAGAACACCATCCCATTTTTCATCGGCAGGGACTACGACACTGGTCAGAATTGAAGGAATGAGGAATGGCGCTAAATACAGGGAAAGTCTTGAGGGAAACCTGTTTCAGTCTTCCAGAGATTTGAGACTGGGATGGAGGTTCACCTTCAGCAGGACAATGACCCCAAGCATGCTGCTAAAGCAACACTTGAGCGGTTTAAGGGGAAACATTTAAATGTCTTGGAATGGCCTAGTCAAAGCCCAGACCTCAATCCAATTGAGAATCTGTGGTATGACTTAAAGATTGCTGTACATCAGCGGAACCCATCCAACTTGAAGGAGCTGGAGCAGTTTTGCCTTAAAGAATGGGCAAAAATCTCAGTGGCTAGATGTGCCAAGCTTATAGAGACAAAACCCAAGAGACTTGCAGCTGTAATTGATGCAAAAGGTGGCTCTACAAAGTATTGACTTTGGGGGGGGGGGGGGGGGGTGAATAGTTATGCACGCTCAAGTTTTTGGTTTTTTGTCTTTTTCCTTGTTTGTTTCACAATGAAAAATATTTTGCATCTTCAAAGTGGTAGGCATGTTGTGGAAATCAAATGAAACAAACCCCCCCAAAAATCCCTTTTAATTCCAGGTTGTAAGGCAACAAAGTAGGAAAAATGACAAGGTGGTGAATATTTTCGCAAGCCACTGTACTCTAGCTACTGTAAACTACAAACAGTATAGTCTGCAATAGCATATGTGGCAAAGGGCTCGTACACTTAACTACTGTGCCTCGTCCAGGATTCAAGTGTTTACTGCACTGTACTAGCATGTCAGTGTGAAATCAGGTTAATCTGGGTTTTCCCCCCACAATACAGTTAATTTCCCCCACAATACACTGTTCAATTACCAGTAGTCAACAGGAAGCAATGGAGAAAATATCTAGGAAAAAATTACTGCCAGGATATCAATACCATCACATTAACCTCCAGTGACCTGAGGAAGTCGTAATGGCGTTAAAAACCCTAGCACAAGACAGATGAGGGAAATCAGCCATAACCCATTGAAGCTTAGGTGAAAACAAGAGTTCCAAGGAACAAAGAGGAGAGGAGGGAGAACTGGAGCTTGTTTGGCGTTAAGTGGCAATAACTTGCATAACGCCTGCGGTTCTCAGACAAAGAGGAATGCGGTTAATACCGAAGCCAAATGGAATTATAAGATGGATGCTCCTAATCAGAGTCCTGATGCAGTGCAGCATCAACAGAACGATACGGCAAAGGGAGAGAGAAATAGAAATATGGATTTGTCCCTACTGCTTCCAATGTGTCCAGGCCAGTGGCACATACACTCCCCTATGTACTAAAACTTTTCATTTGTCTCTTCGCTCCAGCATTTTGGATTTGAGATCAAATGTTTTATATGAGGTGACAGTACATAATGTCACCTTTTATTGGAGGGTATTTTCATACATATCTGTTTTATCGTTTAGAAATGAAAGCCCTTCATGTATCTAGTCCACAAACGGGTACCAAATACTCAACTTTTGACTAAATGTAATACATTATAAATAGATTTGTCCAAATATTTATGACACCTTCAAATGAGGGGTCTAGATACGTATCTAGTCGCTAGGGCGCTAGGGCGGCTGAATCAAGTGCACCGCCCGACAACAGCGTGAAACGAACACAAAATATAGGCATGCCAGGCTTTATCGTTGTAGTTTTTAACAGAAATGTTTGGTGATCGATTAGGATTGCCTTGTCAATGCCTTGGTGACCGTTGCGCTACACCATGCCAACAGATAATAGCTTCTTCTCCAGAGTACATCCCCAATGATTTCTAGAACACAAACACATGTTCTGATTCTGACAACTGTTTCGATGGGCCCTAGAAACTGACGAGATGGACCAGAGCCTAACACATACGGGTTAAAGCAGCATTTTTTTTTTTGGATTCGTCATTGGCTTTGATACTCTGATTGGTTAGAGATGATCCAATTAATGATGACTTTGTTTTGTACAACAACCCTCATTTTCACGTCACCACAAGCGACTTCAACGATGGCAGTCTCAGAACTGAAGTATGTAGCGAACATAGAGCAGAGGAAGAATTCAGTTCAGACAAGCAGAGAGCTGGGCTCCTCCTGACTCTGTGACGGTAACTCAGCCATGCCGCTGTGGCTCACCTCATCATCGAGCAGCCAGCCTGCACTGTTAGTTTGGTAGCTAGCTGCTTGTTTGAAGTGAATTCGAAATCCTAGCCTGCGGAGGTCGGCTGGGGTCAAGTGGTGATGATGGGGGGATCTGGAGATGATTACTTTGGAACATGTACCCGTCACTTGTTTATGCCAATCTACAGTATTTATAAGTATGGAGGTAGAAAGGGGATGTTGCATTACATTAACAGAATGTTCTGTACCGACATTAAGTTGGGGTAAATTAGGCTGGGGTCGAGAGGTGAGGAATATTGAGATCATTATTTTGGTAGTGTGCAGTCGCTAGTTGATATGTTGTAAGAAACGAAAGGTACTGTCTTAACTATGAAATAATCATCACATTCTGTTCTGATCACGGGTTAGAAAAACTCCCTGAATGTACAGTAGATTCCCAGAAGGAAACAGTGGATGTGCTGCATCTATCGTAGGTGTTGAATGGGAACATACTGGCCCTCAGGGATGTGATTATGTAGCCTATACCGTTTAGCTGGTAACAAGGAAGTATGGTATCTGCTGAAAGGTAGACATTACCCTGGCAGGGCTAAAACTGTTTCCCCGACATAAAGGTCATACGTAATTGCAAAGTAGGGCATCAGAGGAATTGCCTCCTTTTTGCAGGAGAAATGGTTCACAGGAATTCTGATCCATTGGTTATAATCATCAAAGGTTCTCTCTTCACCCCTCTGCCCTCTCTCTCTTCCTCTCCCACTCTCTCTCTCTAATATCTCCCTTCCCTTCTCTCTTCTCATCCTACTTTCCGTGTTTCTTCTCCCCCCCCCCTCTCTCTCTCTCTCTATCTCTCTCTCTCACACACTCTCCCTCTCTTTCTCTCTCCTGCTCTTGCCTTTCTCTATATTGCCCATTTCCTTCTCTCTTCTCGTCCTGCCTTCTCTCATTCTTCTCTTCCCCAGATGAAACCCCTATAGTGGGTTCCTCTCCTCTCCATCTCCACTCCTTCCCTCTTCTCCATTCAACCCAGTAGCATCATTATCTCCAATAGAGGAAAGGCAATGTGTCTCCCTGACCTGCCCCTGTTTGCCTGCCTGATTCCCTCCCGGTCTCCATGTCTGTCTGCCTGGCTGGCTAAGTGCTGCATGGATAAGCCGCTTGGTGGGTGGCTTTGTGAGCCACCTGTCCCTTCCCCTGCCCTTCACCTCATTGATTTGCCATTACACTTTTTTTCTAAGGTAAGGGGAGAGTCCATTAAACGCTGTCTACTATGCAGTGTGTGTGCATAATTAAGTTTTGTGTGGTGGTGTGAAAAGGGGAAAACGTTTCCCCTTACACCTGCTCTTGCATGGCCGCAAATCAGCAGTGAGTCAACAGTTAATGCGGAATCAATGTTCCAAATTAACCACAGGACACCCCAGGTCTGAGCTCAGCCTAGCTCAGCCGCATGCCTCTCTCGCTCTACAGCCAGTGCCCTTGGGCTGAGTAAGGGAGAACAGAGAACACACATACAAAATCATATGCACACAAACATTTGCCTACAGGCAACTACAGACCACACACGAACGGACACATGCATGCATGCAAAGGCAGGCACACACACACACAAGAAAGTTAGCCCATCTAAATTACAGAATAAGGCCTAATTTTATAATCCCGCTAAATCAGCCATTGATAAGGTCCAAAAGCATGGCGAACACGCCAAACACTTATTTATCTCCCTAATAGATAACCGTACTCTCCCTGTCACTCATCTACATTATTCTTCTCGTAGTTGTTAACCAGAATGAAAGGGGACAGAGATTTCACTCAAAGTCAGAAGGAAATTGAATCTGCAGGTGCAAATGTGGCATGTTTCCTCCCTTGGAGATAGATGCACAGCTATCTATATTTATATTAATAATATATATATCTGGTCAAGAGGCCATGAGTCTGCAGGGTTCTACGTTTCCTTCAGCAGACAGAATCAATCTTTATACACCACTGAAATGAATTTAATTTCAGCTCGGCCTTCTTTACTATGATTTTATGGCTCTGATAGGCTGTGTAGGCCTTCACTGTAAATAAGAATTAGTTCTAAACAGACTTGCCTAGTTAAATAAAGGTTAAATATTTTTTTTTTCGGGTATTCTTGGGTACCTATTGTTTCCATTCATCTTGGCTCAGAACAGGCCTGAACAGGCCTGGGGCTCCTGAGTGGCGCAGCAGTCTAAGGCACTGCATCTCAGTGCAAGAGGTGGCACTACAGTACCTGGTTTGAATCCAGGCTGTATCACATCAAGCTGGGATTGGGAGTCCCATAAGACGTTGCACAATTGGCCCAGCATCGTCCGGGGTAGGCCGTTGTTTTAAATAAGAATTTGTTCTTTAACTGACTTAGCTAGTTAAAGAAAAAAATATTGCCACCTGGAAATGCAAGATGGTTTGCTATATCAGGTATGTCCATGGGCTCGGTAGAGGTATGTCTTTACTGATGTTGGGTACAGTGCACATTTACACCCCTTCGTATGTATTTGGACAGTCAAGCTCAAATTACAAAGGTATATACTCCAGCATGTTGGATATGAAATCAAGTGTTTGATATGAGGCGACAGAATGTCACCTTTAATTTGAGGGTATTTTCATACATATCTGTTCTACCATTTAGAAACGAAAGCACTTTATGTTGTTAGTCCCCCCCATGTGAAGAAGTCATAAGTATTTGGACAAATTCACAATTTTTTTTACTAGGCAAGTCCGTCAGTTACTATTTTAGCCCGTCAGTTAAGAACAAATTATTATTTACAATGCCAGCCTACCGGGGAACAGTTGGTTAACTGCCTTGTTCAGGAGCAGAATGACAGATTTTTATCTTGTCAGCTCAGGGATTCGATCCAGCAACCTTTCAGGTTACTGGCCTAACACTTTAACCACTAGGCTACCTGCCATAGTGGTTATAGTGTATCAAAGTAGTGAAAAGTTTAGTATTTGGTCCTGTATTTCTTGAACGCAATGACTACATCAAGCTTGTGATTACAAACTCAGATGCAAAATTTTAGCTTCACTATCCAAATACATACGGAGGGGAGTGTCTGTGTCTGTGTCTGTGTGTTTGTGTGTGTGTGTGTGTGTGTGTGTGTGTGTGTGTGTGTGTGTGTGTGTGTGTGTGTGTGTGTGTGTGTGTGTGTGTGTGTGTGTGTGTGTGTGTGTGTGTGTGTGTGCGCGTAATTGTGCATGCATGTCGACTGTACGCGTGTGTCTGGGTGGGTGTGCAAGTCTATGATGCATGTGTCTGTGTCTCCATACATCCATCACTCTGTCTGGGTAGCTCACGATTGCGCGACTGCCTGGATTTTAGCCCATTCAGTCTCAGTGGTATCGTATCACTCCTAAGCAATAGCTTCTCATTAGTGTATCCCGGACGATACATATTAATCTTGAATATTACGGGACAGATCGAAAGCACAGCAGCAATCCTCAGATGTCTCCCCTCTATTTGAAAATGCTATTTGCATATGTCCCTCTTACCATGCTCCCTCTGATTAAAATCTATATTCCCTGAGACTTCAGGAGTTACCTTTGAGCGGATGAAAGGGTATCGCTTCATTTCAACACCATTTTCAGACTAGATTAGAAAAGCTGAAATGTCACTGACGCAGGTAAACAACAATACTTTGATTTTGAATTCATACTTGCTTTTCTTAATGTGTGCCCAACCCAAATCTGTTTGTAAACAGAAGGCTATCAGCTATGGAAGGCCTATTTACTGTACTGCATGCTTGAATGTTCTGAACTCTTCCCTGTAGCTGTCTGTCTGCACCACGGTTTCCATGCTGTGTATTCAGGTATCAGAATCAAACCAGGGGCTTCTTGTAATACATCATTATGCAACTAACAATTAATTAGGCGCAGTAGATTTTGACATTGAGTATAGGACTGAGAGTTAAACCCACACATCTTTGCTCCTCCTCATAGATAGATAGCCTGGAAGATTGCACTCGGGCTACGTGTACATTCTCCTCTAAATACATACACCCACACACTGGCACACGTCACTGTATTAGGCTATTGTATGAGAGAAACCTATTTAAATCCTGTTTCACATAGGCCCAATGTAATGTAGCCCTAACAAGATCAATAGACCTGTTTACACTGTACTCTACTGCAAGAGTTATTGGGTAAAAAGCAATGATCTATTTTGACCTAAATGAAATCACCATTTGACTCGAGGATTTTTATTCCCATCTGAGAGGGAGAAGTAGTTACTGGTTTAGGGCTCTGATTCTTAAAATCCCAGGCTAGACACATAGCATTACAGATGAACTCAGTAAAGTGAATAGAAATACTCATTTAAAGAGAAGGTGAATACAGACGGGTTTGCTGACAACATCACAAAAATGATGCGCGTGCATTCAATGTGGACGGAAGGAGTGTGTTGTTATGATTCTTGCTGGTCAGATAGCTAGCAACAATGACAAGAAGCTGCCGTGTGGGGAATTGTATGTGACTCGTTTCAGCTTCTTGTATCTTGTTATTGATACCATGTCTTGTTTCGAGGTGTTTTGACTGATGTCATGTCTATGCTAATATGGCTCAAATTCGCTTATGAGCTAACCAACAACGGTAATGATATATTTGAGAAACAAAAAGTGCTCATTGTGCAAATGTATTTATGTTTCCAATCAACATTTGGAGACTAAATACAGTTTAAATGTTGTTAACAGTCTAAGACAACCCCGTCTGGTTTGCCCCTTGTTGCTAAACAACCAACCCGTCTACAGACATACACAGAGCTCTGATGACATCAAAATGTAAGGTAAACAGTATTGTATGTAGTGTACAGTAGACTAGGCTAAATATGAATTGTGTTACATGGAGACAGGCTACTGTGCTCTGCTGTGCTATACAGAGCTTTAGGATGAGTTGGCCTTGGATAGGCATGCCAATCACTGTTTGGTCTGCCATTCTCTCACCACAGGATGAAGATGGTCTCCATCAGAGGCAAATCACAATGGTAAAAGGGTGGTTAGGTTTCATGGTGAGCATTGAGCAATGCTATATAATTTCATATTGAATGGCTGTTGGTTAGGCTTCTGTTTGGAAGGCAGAGTTGTCAGTTTTAACCTTGTTGCTGTATCAGGGAATCAGTCTACCTTGTTCAGTCTACCTTGTTGCTTCTGAAAGCTAATGCTGCTTATATTGAACATGGACACAATTATATTGAACATGGACACAATGGGTTGAGAACCCATTGTGTCCATGTTCAATATAAGCAGCATTAGCTTTCAGAAGCAACAAGGTAGACTGATTCCCTGATACAGCAACAAGGTTAAAACTGACAACTCTGCCTCATATATAGGATACATTATAGTAAGCCGTACATGTTGACTTCTCATTTGAATATTCCATGAGCGTTGGGGAGGTTATAGTTTGGAGAGAGAGACAGAGAGGGAGGGAGAGAAACGCCCCAATGCAGTTAAAGGATTAGAGACTCGCTGCTTCTCTCTCCAAATCCTGCAAGGTGTAGGAGGTCAGGCTCCGGGGATATGTGGTTATGTGATTGTGTTCAATATGGACTATGCTCTGCACATAAGATGCCTCGCCGTGACAAGTGTCATTACGCAAAAGCTCCGGATGCAACGTGCAGATATGGTGCTGAAGCGAATGGATCTGATGCACGATGCATCGTGGGAGTGTATGTGTGTGTGTGTGTGCGTGCGTGTGTGTGCGTGTTGCGTGCAGCCCGGGGATAGGCCTATTAGTGCTTTCGTGGCAGGTAGCTACTGAGAACGGGTTCTCTTTGATTGCAACAGGATGATTCAACCGAGAGCAAAGCGAGAGGGGAGGGAGAGTTAGCCACCATTCTGAGAGTTTCTAGACGTGTCTTGTGTGCGCGCTCTCTAAATGCATCAGCAACAGGACGCGCATCATAGCATACATGTATGCACAAATCCACCTGCTTTACAAAAAAATATATATTCGACGTCGTATCTTTTTGGTGTGATTTCATTCATAATCCATTTCCATCATAAAGCACATTCTGCATAGTTGCGCAAAAGCTTTCCTGCGTCTGAAGGTTCGAGAACAATCAGTAGCCAAGCTGTCATGCATGCCCGATTGTTACATTTGCAGTAAAACATAACGATAACCATTTTCATACATAATGTTGTATATAGCTTAGCAACACCTTTCTTGTTATGCTAGTATTTACTGTGTCGTCAAAGCCTTTCAGCAAACCAGATATTTCCCGTTAACTTCTTGGAAATCCGTACTGCAACAGTGGCGATATAGAATATGCCCCACATTTCTGCTCTCTAGATGACAGAAAAAATATTGGGGAAAGAGGGGAACTCACCCGCAATAGTCATCTTCTCACATCGACCGATAAGTATTCCCTATATCCCCATCTAGCGCACTGGTCCAGAGACGGAGGAGAGAGAGCGCGCAACACAGACAAGCCTAGACGGCGGCTTCTTATTTTTACGCAGTTGGAGAGAGACCAGCTCCAGATTTTCCTTCTTCCCAGTGTTGTTCCCTATCAGAAAACCGAAAGTCCAGAAGCAGAGATAGCTGTTGGATTGGTAGAAGAGCCTCTATCCCCCGTGTCCTTTTCCACGGTGGTTAACGGCGCATCTCCCCCTCGATCAGCTGTCACAGAGACATGGTGCTTTCTCCTCAACACTCATTAATATCAGAACAACCTCCGCTCTCCAGAGAACAGCCAATAGCGTTGGAGATCCAGGCACGGCGCTCGCAGCATCCCGAGTCTGGTTGGCTGAATTCACCCGTCTGTCCTTTCTTCGACCCTCTCTTCCAGGGAGTCTTGAAGCAATAAGGAGGGAAATGAGATGAGGGTGCAGGAAGAAAATGGATATCTGTTCCTATTAGAGCTCGCGCTCGGATTGAGTCCCAGGGGGGTTTGAACACATTGTTCTACAAACGGATGTTCCTGCTGGGTCAGAGGAAGCTCCATTACTGTATGGTTTACCAGAGGTTCGGGAACAGATCATTTGGATTCCCATACCCTCTGTGCATCAGGGCCGAGAGACATTTAGGACATGTTGCTATCCATTTGGTGCCATCTTAACATAACATACAGTTATTAAACAGTTACTGTTTATTAATAACTCCTGGAATGATTAATGTGAAACATCATTAAGTTTGTCATAATGTGAAGTTCATGACTTCTAAAGTGCCCTTACTTTGTATAGGCTTCAGTGGCCACAATCCCCCTAGCTTTAAGAAAGGAGCCAACTCAATTTTCAGGGATGAATAAATTGTGAAGGAAGTGTTGTCCTTAAGCTGGCATCGCACTTTTACCGCCCATGCTCAGACCTTCAACGTTGACCCAGGGGACCACACACACACACACACACACACACACACACACACACACACACACACACACACACACACACACACACACACACACACACACACACACACACACACACACACACACACACACACACACACACACACACACACACACAGTAAAACCCTCAATGGGGTGAATGGCAGTCACTTTTTTATGTGGTGCATGACTGATGGGGGAGAGTGAGGTAAATTGAGTGTTAGTGTTAGTTGAGCCACCCCTTGTTTCTAAACCATTCACAAAATTAAACATGTGACCAAATACACTACTGGTCAAAAGTTTTAGAACACCTACTCATTCAAGGGTTTTTCTTTATTTTTACTATTTTCTACATTGTAGAATAATAGTGAAGACATCAAAACTATGAAATAACACATATGGAATCATGTAGTAACCAAAAAAGTGTTAAACAAATCAAATATATTTTAAATATTAGAGATTCTTCAAATAGACACCCTTTGCCTTGGTGACAGCTTTGCACACTCTTGGCATTCTCTCAACCAGCTTCATGAGGTAGTCACCTGGAATCCATTTCAATTAACAGGTGTGCCTTCTTAAAAGTTAATTTTAAACAGTTTTTTTTTTAAAGTAACAAGCATCGGTCAATATTGAAGACACTTTTTCAAAACTCTTCACACAGTCTGCATTACCAACATGCATCTTGGCCAAACAGTTAATCTCACCTCCAAAACTCACTCAAACTGCCCAAAACACTTCATACAGGTCTCAAAATAAGCTCGTTCGACCGTTACACTGGCAACAATTCTCACTCAGAAAGCATGCATTGTCACGCATAACACACTGACCTAAAAAAACTATTCTCTTTTAAGTTTGATAGATTTTTCACATAAATCAGTGTTTCATTATAGAATAAGAATGACACCTTTTCACTTAATTGACTGTAATAAAGTATATGTAACAAGAATGAGTCAGAAATACAGAAATTTGCTTCAATAGCCTTTATTTTTTCTAGATCTTTGCATTTGGTAATTTACTTGTGAAAAATAAAAAGTTGAAACGAAAAAATAATTCCTGAAATTCCAGGGCAATAATAATTACAACAACAAAAATCGACAACATGTATAGTATAATCAATCATACTGTACAGTACTGTGAGGGTTCTAGTTCTCCCTCTCTCCTGCATTTGGCCACAAGTTCTCATCAACATCACACCTTACGTCTTCTCTGGCGATGCATCTTGGAAAGTATCTTCTGGAATGTCTAATCTAACCCTGGCAGTCTTCAGGAGAAGTGTCTTCACACCCTGGCAGTCTTCAGGAGAAGTGTCTTCACACCCTGGCAGTCTTCAGGAGAAGTGGTCATGTGGTCATAAACCTTCCACCTCCACGCAGAGAAAAACTCCTCTATGGGGTTTAGGAAGGGGGAGTATGGAGGCAGGAATAGTACTGGCATCCTGGGATGTGCAGCAAACCAGTCTGACTGCAGCAGAGTGGTGGAATGCCACATTATCCCACACAACAACAAAGGTAGGGGAGTTTCTTGCCACTCTCTCCACCGCTGGCACAAGTTGATTATGCAGGTCATCCAGAAAAGAAATTAGCCTCTCTGTATTGTAGGGGCCAATGAGTGGTTTGTGTAACAGCAGTGCTGCACCAGTGCTGCACACATTGTGATGTTAGCTCCTCTCTGGCCTGGGACATCCACGGTTGCTCTCTGTCCAATCACATTTCTTCCCCTGTGGCGTGTTTTTGCCAGGTTGAATCCAGCTTCATACACAAAGATGAATGTATGTGCAGTTTGCCTGGCTTCCATCTCCATTACTCTCTAAAATACAGTAAATCCACAGTTTTACAGTACTTTACGTTATGCATAGTTGTGTATGTACCCTGTTTGGTTAATGAACAGACATCTTACCTGGACATATTGATACCGGAGTTCTTTCACACGTTCACCGTTTCTCTCAAAGGGTACAACTGCTTCATCCTTATTTAATGTTTCTCTAGGACTCTGGTTGTCGTTGTGCTGACCGTATTCACATTCCCAAAAGTGATATTGTCTGCCAACACTCTGTCCCGAATTTCCCACAGTTTTATTGCATTGTTGCAAATTACCATGTCAACAATGGCAATTTCCTGCGCATCTGATAATATTCTGCCTCTCCTTCCTGTGGGAGGCAACCTTTGGATCCTACTGAAAAACACAAAACAATCAATATATTTCAAAATGTCAGTACATGTAAAAATGTGAACATACTGTATTGTACTGTAATATGTCGTTCAATTATCACTGAAGGATGCACATCTTACCTGTTGTTTTACTGGAAAATTCGGACTATTGATGCAACTGTTGAATGCTGCAGAGTTGGTTGCACCCTTAAACCAGCCTCTCTCAAAGAGAGACCATGGTTTACAGCATGGTCAATAATTGTGGCCCTTATCTCATCAGAGACCACCGCTCTTGGTCTTCCTCTCCTTTGTCCTCCACGCATTCTCCCTCTCCCTGCCACTCTTCTTTCCCCACCAACCTGTCTTCCTTGATCCATGTTTCCAAAACGAAATAATTCCAAAGCCATCCTCTTTTGTCTGTTTGGTAACGAGACTAAAAACAGGACACTTGGGTAGGCTTTCAGCTGAAATTGCAATCAGCTGTGTTTGGAATGATTCTAAATTCTGCTGATATTTTATATATGTTTCAATCTGGTTACTGCAGAAATGCACGACATTTGCCATCATTCTGTTTTGAATGTGTTTAACAGTTTTGGAAACGGTGTGTTAGCATTTGAAAACGTGCTGCAAATATATAGTTTTGCAAGTGGTGGAGTATGAATGAGAAAAGAGTTTGTGGATTTTGGAGAATGTGGTCATTGAATGCATTTTGTGTGAAAGCAATGAAAAATGATTCACAGTTTGGTCCACATACACTTCTGTTTCGCTGACGGTGTGAAGAGTTTTGACAATGTGGCTTCCATTTTAACCATATACAGTGGGGAGAACAAGTATTTGATACACTGCCGATTTTGCAGGTTTTCCTACTTACAAAGCATGTAGAGGTCTGTCATTTTTATCATAGGTACACTTCGACTGTGAGAGACGGAATCTAAAACAAAAATCCAGAAAATCACATTGTATGATTTTTAAGTAATTAATTTGCATTTTATTGCATGACATAAGTATTTGATCACCTACCAACCAGTAAGAATTCCGGCTCTCACAGACCTGTTAGTTTTTCTTTAAGAAGCCCTCCTGTTCTCCACTCATTACCTGTATTAACTGCACCTGTTTGAACTCGTTACCTGTATAAAAGACACCTGTCCACACACTCAATCAAACAGACTCCAACCTCTCCACAATGGCCAAGACCAGAGAGCTGTGTAAGGACATCAGGGATAAATTGTAGACCTGTACAAGGCTGGGATGGGCTACAGGACAATAGCCAAGCAGCTTGGTGAGAAGGCAACAACTGTTGGCGCAATTATTAGAAAATGGAAGATGTTCAAGATGACGGTCAATCACCCTCGGTCTGGGGCTCCATGCAAGATTTCACCTCGTGGGGCATCAATGATCATGAGGAAGGTGAGGGATCAGCCCAGAACTACACGGCAGGACCTGGTCAATGACCTGAAGAGAGCTGGGACCACAGTCTCAAAGAAAACCATTAGTAACACACTACGCCGTCATGGATTAAAATCCTGCAGCGCACGCAAGGTCCCCCTGCTCAAGCCAGCGCATGTCCAGGCCCGTCTGAAGTTTGCCAATGACCATCTGGATGATCCAGAGGAGGAATGGGAGAAGGTCATGTGGTCTGATGAGACAAAAATAGAGCTTTTTGCTCTAAACTCCACTAGCCGTGTTTGGAGGAATAGAAGGATGAGTACAACCCCAAGAACACCATCCCAACCGTGAAGCATGGAGGTGGAAACATCATTCTTTGGGGATGCTTTTCTGCAAAGGGGACAGGACGACTGCACCGTATTGAGGGGAGGATGGATGGGGCCATGTATCGCGAGATCTTGACCAACAACCTCCTTCCCTCAGTAAGAGCATTGAAGATGGGTCGTGGCTGGGTCTTCCAGCATGACAACGACCCGAAACATACAGCCAGGGCAACTAAGGAGTGGCTCCGTAAGAAGCATCTCAAGGTCCTGGAGTGGCCTAGCCAGTCTCCAGACCTGAACCCAATAGAAAATCTTTGGAGGGAGCCGAAAGTCCGTATTGCCCAGCGACAGCCCCGAAACCTGAAGGATCTGGAGAAGGTCTGTATAGAGGAGTGGGCCAAAATCCCTGCTGCAGTGTGTGCAAACCTGGTCAAGAACTACAGGAAACGTATGATCTCTGTAATTGCAAACTAAGGTTTCTGTACCAAATATTCAGTTCTGCTTTTCTGATGTATCAAATACTTATGTCATGCAATAAAATGCAAATTAATTACTTAAAAATCATACAATGTGATTTTCTGGATTTTTGTTTTAGATTCCTTCTCTCACAGTTGAAGTGTACCTATGATAAAAATTACAGACCTCTACATGCTTTGTAAGTAGGAAAACCTGCAAAATTGTCAGTGTATCAAATACTTGTTCTCCCCACTGTATTTTGATTTGTTTAACACTTTTTTGGTTACTGCACAAGTCCATATATGTCATTTCATAGTTTTGATGTCTTCACTACTATTCTACAATGTAGAAAATAGTCAAAATAAAGAAAAACCCTTGAATAGGTATTCTAAAACTTTTGACCGGTAGTCTGTGGAGTCAGTGAAGGTCCAAAACACAGATTTTCACGAAGTCAAATTAATGTATTGTGTTATAGGTTTCATGATGCCTGTATCTAAACCAAAGTAGATCATTTTAAGATTGTTGTATACATCAGTTGTTGTCTCTAAAAGCTACAAAATGAGGTTCTAAACCTAGCATGAAAGTGCATCATTGTAGCTGTGTGGGCTAACATAGTCCAAATGTTTGCCTTGGAGTAAGTTAAGACAATGGCCACCATACCCCATACAAATTATGATTACATTTAGTACCAGCTTTATGCATAATATGCGTAGTATCTTTGCAATGTGTCAGACTCAACTCCAGCCACTTTAAAAATGGGAATTGATGGAAATTATGTAAAAATTTACCACTAGCCACTTTAAGCAATGCCACTTAATACAATGTTTACATACCCTACATTACCCATCTCATATGTATATATACTGTACTCTATATCATCTACTGCATCTTGCCATCTTTATGCAATACATGTACCACTAGCCACTTTAAACTATGCCACTTTATGTTTACATACCCTACAGTACTCATCTCATATGTATATACCGTACTCTATACCATCTACTGCATCTGCCATGCCGTTCTGTACCACCACTCATTCATATATCTTTATGTACATATTCTTTATCCCTTTACACTTGTGTGTGTGTGTAAGGTAGTAGTGTGGAATTGTTAGGTTAGATTACTGTTGGTTATTACTGCATTGTCGGAACTAGAAGCACAAGCATTTCGCTACACTCGCATTAACATCTGCTAACCATGTGTATGTGACTAATAAAATTTGATTTGATTTGATTTGCATATGAACTCATGGTAGTCCATTTTTATTGTTATAGAGCAGACATCACCACACCCCGTGTATACAAACATGAGGTTCTTGAAACAGCAGCCAGGGAAGTTAAAGAAGAGAAGAAGTCCCTTCGAGCAGCAGCGATGGATGAATAAACAGACTGAATGATAAGAGGTATATTGACAACAACAAAAAGAGACAACGAACATGTACCTGTGCGAAAGAGAGGCTATGATAGAGGAGCAGAGGTACACGAGGTCTTATCTGCTGACATGGAGTCTGAGCTGGCTGAACAAATGAAGAAGCCCGCGGTCCAGTGTCATGGTGCTTTAAATACGGTGAACTTGCGCACGAATTGACGCATCGAAAACAACGTCCCCGTCTCAGACAACTGGCCAAGAAATGGAAGGGAAGTGGAACAGTGATATTGGAAGTGATATTGAACAGAGAGATCTATAGCTGAATGTAGGCATACATTTAACATATACAATATACCACACCCCCATTCCATGAATTCAACTTTGACCTACTGTACCAGCACCATCACCCACTGTCACAGGACACTATCACTCACTTACCCCAAGGCGGCTCAACTTACCCTGTCCCTATGCTCAACTTACCCCATATCTGTGGTAAGTTGTGCAACCTTTTTTCCCGACAAGTTATGTTTTCAAAACTGTTATGTTTACATTCATTCTGATTATTTCCAGGGATACACAACATCCTGAAATATATGTAGAAGTCTTTGTTAGAAAGAATACTTTATTTCCCTTGACACTGTGATGCTGAATATACAGTGTACCAAACCTTCCTAATATTGAGATGCACGCCCTTTTGCCCTCAGAACAGCCTCAATTTGTCGTGCATGGACTCTACAAGGTGTTGAAAGCGTTCCACAGGGATGCTGGATCGTGTTGACTCCAATGCTTCCCACAGCTGTGTCAAGTTGGCTGGATGTCCTTTACGTGGTGGACCATTCTTGATACACATGGGAAACAGTTGAGCATGAAAAAAACAGAACCGTTGCAGTTCTTGACTAGTTCAAACCGGTATGCCTGGCACCTACTACCATACCCTGTTCAAAGACACTTAAATCTTTAGTCTTGCCTATAAACCCTCTGAATGGCACACATAAACAATCCATGTCTCAATTGTCTGAAGGCTTAAAATATCTGTCTTTAACCTGTCTTCTCCCCTTCATCTACACTGATTGAAGTGGATTTAACTGGTGACATCAATAAGGGATAATAGCTTTCACCTGGATTTACCTGGTCAGTCCATGTCATGGAAAGAGCAGGTGTTCCTAATGTTTTTTACACTCAGTGTCTATCAAATGAAAACCTATAAATCGGTTTTCGGGGTGGTACAATGTTTATGATCTGAATTATTTATTCCTTCCCGGACCCTGTTTATCAAAGAATTCTGCAAATATTCTGGGAGTGTTTCATGGTGACATTTTAGACGTCCCCTTTGCTGGGGAAAAGGGTTTGAAAGGGCAGCGGAATTTATTGAGTGAATTTCACATAATAAACAGTTTCACTGGGAACATGACAAAAACTGGTCTGCTCATCTGAGCATTGCAATGGAAATCTGTAAAAGTATTTAATGTAGAGTTAGATCATTTGTGTTATGTTGTAGTCCTGTGTAGTTATACTGAATAATGAATAGGTCTAGTTTAAAAACTATATGGAAACTTTCTCTTCAACGCCCTGTCTTCTAGCATTTGCTTCAAGCCTATAGACATGATAAATAACCGAGAAGCATTCCCTGACTGTTCTATAGGAAGCTCGCTATGCCTCTCTGTCCCTGGAGGAAACTGACATTCAAGGAGACACACCACAGTCTAATTCATCATTAACTCAATGTCACACGAACGCAAACAAACCCCCGTGTCACACCTCATAGTAAATGCTGCACAGCACAGTATGTAAAAACCTGTGAGAAATACTGTAACTGATAAGCTGGACGACGTCTCATTTTCGAAGGAAAACATTTTAATAAGCTTGGTGACAGAGTTTGACATTTAGCTAGATGCGTACAGCATGAATGTTGGCTACAGCACAGTACGAGCTAGCTCAAATAGCAGCATCTCAGATGGTAGATGTACTCTCCAAGCCGGTGTTTGGGCTCCAGCAGGTTCACTGAAGCAGTCTTTAAGACGGCACAGGTGGAGGGTGTTTCGGGAAAAGCCCGTTAAGAAAAGACAAACCTGGAATCTGTAAGACTCCAGCCAGCCAGGCTGCTAATTATACTGTTATACCCCTGATATTAGCTTCTTCAGTGCCCCTAAAAAGAAAAAAGAAATATGTTTTATTTATTTTATTTACCAGCAGCAGGCAAGGCACGCAGGCAGGCAGCGAGCGAGTGTTCCCGTCTGTGTAAATTAAACCCATTACCCTTCATAAACCCATTAAAGGAAATGCTATTTCCCCCCCATAATTATGCTAATGTGATACAGTAGATGATATAAAACATATCCCTGCAGATAATGTCCTTGGGTGTCACTATAAATAATCTAATGTACTTATGTATTTACATACTGTGTGTGAGGTAGCCACTCTACAGTGTGATAGCAGGGTTAAAACAAAGATACGCCATATCATTTGCACGTCGCGTTCGGTAAATGTCACATGAAAAAACATTTTATTTCCCCCCTATACATGTTTATGGTTCTCGTGTATTTTTAGAGCAGAGAAATAGTCGAAATGGACTAAAGCAGTGAGTCAGCACAATGGGACTGTGAGGGAGTCATTCAACTACTACAGTATGTGTCGGGTTTCACATTAAAACACTATTTCATCTTTGTGTACCGAGCTGATTTATTCTATAAATATAGAGACTGCAGGCAGAGCAATGTGCTCTTTTCCAGTGCTCTGTGCTCTAGGACCAGCCAAAATGCCTTAGATTAAGCCTACGTGTCACGTTCCTGACCTGTTTTCTCTTGTTTTTATGTCTTTATTGGTCAGGGCGTGAGTGTTGGGTGGGTAGTCTATGTTTTGTATTTCTATGTTGGGTTTTGTGTTCGGCCTGGTATGATTCTCAATTAGAGACAGGTGTGTATCGTTTGTCTCTGATTGAGAGTCATACTAAGGCAGCCAGGGTTTCACTGGGGTTTTGTGGGTGTTTGTTCCTGTGTCAGTGTTTGGGCCACACAGGACGGTTGAAGGTTAGTCACGTTTGTTGTTTTGTAGTTTTGTAGTGTCTTGTTTGCTGTTTTCATTAAAAGTATGATTAATCACCAATCCGCATCTTGGTCCGATCCATGCTCCTCCTCGTCTGAGGAGGAGAACAACAATGACTGCCTTTACAGAAACACCCACCACAACAGGACCAAGCGGATTGGAGCCGGAGGAGAGGAACTAAAGCAATGGAGAGAAGAGGAATGGAGTTGGGAACAAATATTCAACGGAGAAGGACCCTGGGCTAAGGTTGGTGTGAATCGCCGCTCGCGGGAGGAGAAGAAGGCAGCCACAGCCCAGGAGCGGTGGATTGAGGAGGCAGCACGTATGAGAGGCTGGAAGCCCGAGAGGCTCACCCAAAAATTTCTTGGGGGGGGCTAAAGGGGAGTGTGGCGAAGCCGGGTTGGATACCTGAGCCAACTCCCCGGGCTTGCCGTGGAGTAAGAGGGCGTCGTACTGGTCAGACACCGTGTTATGCGGTAAAGCGCACGGTGTCCCCAGTACGCGTGCTTAGCCCAGTGCGGGCTATTCCACCTTGCCGCACTGGGAGGGCTAGGTTGGGCATCGAGCCGAGTGCCATGAAGCCGGCCCAACGTATCTGGTCTCCAGTACGTCTCCTCGGGCCGGCGTACATGGCACCAGCCTTACAGGTGGTGTCCCCGGTTCGCCTGCATAGCCCAGTGCGGGCTATTCCACCTCGCCGCACTGGCAGGGCTACGGGGACCATTCAACCTGGTAAGGTTGGGGAGGCTCGGTGCTCAAGAGCACGTGTCCTCCTTCACGGTCCGGTATATCCGGCGCCACCTTCCCACCCCAGCTCAGTACCACCAGTGCCTACACCACGCACCAGGCTTCCAGTGCATCTCCAGAGCCCTGTTCCTCTTCCACGCACTCTCCCTATGGTGCGTGTCTCCAGCCCAGTGCCTCCAGTTCCGGCACCACGCACCAAGCCTCCTGTGCGTCTCCAGAGCCCTGGACGCACTGTTCCTTCTCCCCGCACTCGCCCTGAGGTGCGTGCCCTCAGCCCGGTACCTCCAGTTCCGGTACCACGCACCAGGCCTAGAGTGCGCCACGAGAGTCCAGTGTGCCCTGTTCCTGTTCCCCGCACTCGCCCTGAGGTGCGTGCCCTCAGCCCGGTACCTCCAGTTCCGGTACCACGCACCAGGCCTATAGTGCGTCTCAGCCGGCCAGAGTCTGCCGTCTGCCCAGCGGTGCCTGAACGGCCCGTCTGCCCAGCGGTGCCTGAACTGCCCGTCTGCCCAGCGGCGCCTGAACTGCCCGTCTGCCAAGCGCCATCTGAGCCATCCGTCTCCATAGCGCCATCTGAGCCATCCGTCTCCATAGCGCCATCTGAGCCATCCGTCTCCCCAGTGCCGTCTGAGCCATCCGTCTGCCCAGTGCCGTCTGAGCCATCCGTCTGTCCCGAGCCATTAGAGCCGCCCGTCTGTCCCGAGCCGTCAGAGCCGATAGTCAGTCAGGAGCCGCTAGAGCCAGTCGTCAGTCAGGATCTGCCAGGGCCGCCAACCAGACAGGATCTGCCAGAGACGCCAACCAGACAGGATCTGCCAGAGACGCCAACCAGACAGGATCTGCCAGAGACGTCAACCAGACAGGATCTGCCAGAGACGCCAACCAGACAGGATCTGCCGGAGCCGTCAGACAGTCATGAGCTGCCCTACAGTCATGAGCTGCCCTACAGTCATGAGCTGCCCTACAGTCATGAGCTGCCCTACAGTCATGAGCTGCCCTACAGTCATGAGCTGCCCTACAGTCATGAGCTGCCCTACAGTCAGGAGCTGCCAGTCAGTCCGGAGCTGCTGCCCCTTATCCCGGAGCTGCTGCCCCTTATCCCAGAGCTGCTGCCCCTTATCCCGGAGCTGCTGCCCCTTATCCCGGAGCTGCTGCCCCTTATCCCGGAGCTGCTGCCCCTTATCCCGATGCTGCCCCTTTATTTAGGTGGGTTGAGTTGGAGGGTGGTCATTGGGAGGGGGATACGGAAGCGGGGAGTGACTATGGTGGGGTGGGGACCTCGTCCACCGCCAGAGCCGCCACCGTGGACAGACGCCCACCCAGACCCTCCCCTAGACTTTGTGCTGGTGCGCCCGGAGTTCGCACCTTAAGGGGGGGGTTCTGTCACGTTCCTGACCTGTTTTCTCTTGTTTTTATGTCTTTATTGGTCAGGGCGTGAGTGTTGGGTGGGTAGTCTATGTTTTGTATTTCTATGTTGGGTTTTGTGTTCGGCCTGGTATGATTCTCAATTAGAGACAGGTGTGTATCGTTTGTCTCTGATTGAGAGTCATACTAAGGCAGCCAGGGTTTCACTGGGGTTTTGTGGGTGTTTGTTCCTGTGTCAGTGTTTGGGCCACACAGGACGGTTGAAGGTTAGTCACGTTTGTTGTTTTGTAGTTTTGTAGTGTCTTGTTTGCTGTTTTCATTAAAAGTATGATTAATCACCAATCCGCATCTTGGTCCGATCCATGCTCCTCCTCGTCTGAGGAGGAGAACAACAATGACTGCCTTTACAGAAACACCCACCACAACAGGACCAAGCGGATTGGAGCCGGAGGAGAGGAACTAAAGCAATGGAGAGAAGAGGAATGGAGTTGGGAACAAATATTCAACGGAGAAGGACCCTGGGCTAAGGTTGGTGTGAATCGCCGCTCGCGGGAGGAGAAGAAGGCAGCCACAGCCCAGGAGCGGTGGATTGAGGAGGCAGCACGTATGAGAGGCTGGAAGCCCGAGAGGCTCACCCAAAAATTTCTTGGGGGGGGCTAAAGGGGAGTGTGGCGAAGCCGGGTTGGATACCTGAGCCAACTCCCCGGGCTTGCCGTGGAGTAAGAGGGCGTCGTACTGGTCAGACACCGTGTTATGCGGTAAAGCGCACGGTGTCCCCAGTACGCGTGCTTAGCCCAGTGCGGGCTATTCCACCTTGCCGCACTGGGAGGGCTAGGTTGGGCATCGAGCCGAGTGCCATGAAGCCGGCCCAACGTATCTGGTCTCCAGTACGTCTCCTCGGGCCGGCGTACATGGCACCAGCCTTACAGGTGGTGTCCCCGGTTCGCCTGCATAGCCCAGTGCGGGCTATTCCACCTCGCCGCACTGGCAGGGCTACGGGGACCATTCAACCTGGTAAGGTTGGGGAGGCTCGGTGCTCAAGAGCACGTGTCCTCCTTCACGGTCCGGTATATCCGGCGCCACCTTCCCACCCCAGCTCAGTACCACCAGTGCCTACACCACGCACCAGGCTTCCAGTGCATCTCCAGAGCCCTGTTCCTCTTCCACGCACTCTCCCTATGGTGCGTGTCTCCAGCCCAGTGCCTCCAGTTCCGGCACCACGCACCAAGCCTCCTGTGCGTCTCCAGAGCCCTGGACGCACTGTTCCTTCTCCCCGCACTCGCCCTGAGGTGCGTGCCCTCAGCCCGGTACCTCCAGTTCCGGTACCACGCACCAGGCCTAGAGTGCGCCACGAGAGTCCAGTGTGCCCTGTTCCTGTTCCCCGCACTCGCCCTGAGGTGCGTGCCCTCAGCCCGGTACCTCCAGTTCCGGTACCACGCACCAGGCCTATAGTGCGTCTCAGCCGGCCAGAGTCTGCCGTCTGCCCAGCGGTGCCTGAACGGCCCGTCTGCCCAGCGGTGCCTGAACTGCCCGTCTGCCCAGCGGCGCCTGAACTGCCCGTCTGCCAAGCGCCATCTGAGCCATCCGTCTCCATAGCGCCATCTGAGCCATCCGTCTCCCCAGTGCCATCTGAGCCATCCGTCTCCCCAGTGCCGTCTGAGCCATCCGTCTGCCCAGTGCCGTCTGAGCCATCCGTCTGTCCCGAGCCATTAGAGCCGCCCGTCTGTCCCGAGCCGTCAGAGCCGATAGTCAGTCAGGAGCCGCTAGAGCCAGTCGTCAGTCAGGATCTGCCAGGGCCGCCAACCAGACAGGATCTGCCAGAGACGCCAACCAGACAGGATCTGCCAGAGACGCCAACCAGACAGGATCTGCCAGAGACGTCAACCAGACAGGATCTGCCAGAGACGCCAACCAGACAGGATCTGCCGGAGCCGTCAGACAGTCATGAGCTGCCCTACAGTCATGAGCTGCCCTACAGTCATGAGCTGCCCTACAGTCATGAGCTGCCCTACAGTCATGAGCTGCCCTACAGTCATGAGCTGCCCTACAGTCATGAGCTGCCCTACAGTCAGGAGCTGCCAGTCAGTCCGGAGCTGCTGCCCCTTATCCCGGAGCTGCTGCCCCTTATCCCGGAGCTGCTGCCCCTTATCCCGGAGCTGCTGCCCCTTATCCCGGAGCTGCTGCCCCTTATCCCGGAGCTGCTGCCCCTTATCCCGATGCTGCCCCTTTATTTAGGTGGGTTGAGTTGGAGGGTGGTCATTGGGAGGGGGATACGGAAGCGGGGAGTGACTATGGTGGGGTGGGGACCTCGTCCACCGCCAGAGCCGCCACCGTGGACAGACGCCCACCCAGACCCTCCCCTAGACTTTGTGCTGGTGCGCCCGGAGTTCGCACCTTAAGGGGGGGGTTCTGTCACGTTCCTGACCTGTTTTCTCTTGTTTTTATGTCTTTATTGGTCAGGGCGTGAGTGTTGGGTGGGTAGTCTATGTTTTGTATTTCTATGTTGGGTTTTGTGTTCGGCCTGGTATGATTCTCAATTAGAGACAGGTGTGTATCGTTTGTCTCTGATTGAGAGTCATACTAAGGCAGCCAGGGTTTCACTGGGGTTTTGTGGGTGTTTGTTCCTGTGTCAGTGTTTGGGCCACACAGGACGGTTGAAGGTTAGTCACGTTTGTTGTTTTGTAGTTTTGTAGTGTCTTGTTTGCTGTTTTCATTAAAAGTATGATTAATCACCAATCCGCATCTTGGTCCGATCCATGCTCCTCCTCGTCTGAGGAGGAGAACAACAATGACTGCCTTTACACTACGCATCCCAACTCACCACCTGCGACTTGCCTGCGCACACACACACACACACACACACACACATTTATAGCCCCGGGCACAATCTGCTGGTGTGGTAAAACCCCACAGAGTACTTCAAGGTGTAATCGATACGCTGTAGATGGTATGATTATAAAATACCTTTCTTCAAAAACTCAATAATGTGGTCAGTTGCACAGCTAATTTACATTGGCTTATTAAAGGATGGCCCACGCTGGCAATGTTAAAAGTATTAAAAGAACGGGAGATTTATTAGGCAGTATTATACTGTAATAAAAGAGTGACTTGTGTCAGCACCTTCACTGGCTCTGGAGTTCATTCAGCTCAACCCGCAGGCCTCTTTGAGTGCCTCCTCCGCTGTCCTTGTCAAAAGAGCCAGGCTCACAAGAAACAACCTAATGCCCCCCACAATAATCCCCTGTTTTCCCCAGTCAAAGGCGTCCAACATTCGTATTCCTCGTCCCTCTCGGCAGCAGTAGCAGCAGCAGCACACCTACTCCTAAGACCTGTCTGAAATGCAACAAAAGTTTAGGACATAAAAGAGGGGGATTTCTTTTTTTCTTCCTCCACTGTGAGAGAACTAAGGCTGAGGAATATAGCCCGAGGATGTTTGATATCCCCTCTGTGGAGAAGAGGAGGCACAGCCCTGACGCTCTCTCTCTTTCTCTCTCCCTTCTCCCTAGTTGTGAGAGGAAGGCTTGCTGTGCTTTTGGGGTTTCAGAACCTCTCTATCACTCCAAGAGTATACAGGGGAGAGACGGGGACACTGTCACTGAGGACATGTTCCAGGGAAGAAAGACGAGGTAAAACAAGTGAAATCTTACCAACCAAAAGCAGAGCAGAGAGAGAGAAGGAGAAGGAGGAGAGGAAGAGGGAAAGAGAGAGAGAGAGAGGGAGAGGAAGGGAGAAAGAGTAAGGGAAGGGAGAGAGAGAGCGAGAGAGAGAGAGAGAGTGAGAGAGTGTGAGAGAGTGTGAGAGAGCGTGAGAGAGCGTGAGAGAGCGTGAGAGAGAGAGAGAGAGAGAGGGAGGGAGGGAGGAAATAAAGTTGGAGGGAGGTGTACTGTAGAGATGACAGGTCCTTTCATAGGGGAAGCTTGTGAAGTGAAGGAAGTGTAAGAGAGAGAGCCACAGAGGAGACCGACAGGCTGAGAGGGAGCATGATAACTAGGACAGCTGAGGGATAGGACAGCACTCAGTTTCCTTCCTTCTTGTCCCCACAGCAGGTTTGCTCTTGACTGAACTGATTGGTTGATGAGGTTAGTCTACTCAATGTACACTGACTACATTACATTACAAGGGGGAACGGGTGAATGGCTGATTTTCTTGTTGTTTATATAAATGATGCGTCACCCGTCAAAGGACATGCAGCGTGATGTAGTGTAACATGCATTTACCAACCTCCAAAACAAGGACCACATACTGTAGTGGGTTCAGTTTATATCCAGTGTGGCTTGTAGTTCGCTGTGGTTTGGATGTGTTTTTTTCGCTGTTGCTTTTTCCAGGCTTGTATGTGGAGTAGCTGTGTTCAGTGTGTTTTTCGCATTGCTCTGCCAGCACACATATTTCATGATATACGAGGCAAGGCATGGATCCATTATTGATAGAAGGGGCCTCTGGTTCTGGACTGTGTTTTTTTTATTATTTTTTTTGCAATATTACTGAGCCTGTGTGGCTGTATGGGGTCTTCATGATTCATTTATCTGGAATACTTTTGACTTTGACACATTTTCAACTTTTTCCCCTGATCCTGATTTCCCCTGTTTGCCAGTTTGGTCTTCGCACCTCCAATACATCAGTGACATCAAAGCCAATGTATGTATTGTGAATGATTTGGCGTGGGAGGAAATGGGATTGGGGCCTGTTGATCAATGCTTGTGTCATTCCCTTTGATGTGTGCAGAGAAGTTTTATAGTTAAGTGATCCCCAGCTGTGAATAGAAGAGCTATAAAGCAGCTATTCATGTCATGTAGCCACAGGCAGATAGATCGGGAAGATCATCTGTTTCTCTCCGGTTTCCATTAAAAAGCGATGTTTCGCATCTGCAGTCCCACGCCCGCGTGTTCAAGTCGTGTACTTTGACCCATAGACGTAGTCTGCGGTTGAGCGCGTGCGTTTCCGCGCGCGTACGGAACGTCCACGAACCCGTTGACCAAACCGACATTCCGTCTGTGATTCTCCCTGCGCAAACATCCATCCACACAGTTTCAATTTATCTTTGCGGTGGGCCTACACCGCTCTACACTAGACGTGCTGAAGCCTAAGACAAAGTATGCCCAGATGTACGTTACGTTGTCAATGGATTCTGAAATGTTCCTTGGTTCTCTGTTTCCTCATTATGTTCCTTTGTGTTGCCTCCGTGAATGACTGCTGATGATTATGCAAATAAGGCAGTGGAGCAGCATGGGTAATTATCTCAGCGGAGAATAGGCTTTTGGATATTCTCTGACTGCCACCGGGAGAGATGGGCTGCCTCCTATCTCCAAATGCCATCCTATTCCCTGTAAAGGGCACTACTTTTGACCAGGGGGCCCATAAGCCTGATCAAAAGTAATGCACTATAGGATGCAATTTGGGACGCAGCCAGAGAAACCAAACCAAGGGTCAAGGAGTAGAGACTGCGTTTGAGATTGTGCATGGCCGTGGTGTTGGTTACAAAATCCTCCGGGGACGCTTTGTAGAAGAGAAGCATGCAGGCTATTGTCGGATCTGTTTATTCACTGTAGAAGCAGCCCTTTTGCGTTGTGAAGGTGTTTAGTGGTGAGTTCTTGAGTTTTTGCATTCTTAGCTACATGCTGATGTTGTTCGATTGTCTTTTTGAGAATTTCTCTTCACGTTTCACTTACGTTTTGTCTCCGTCTCAAGCTCCTGTACAAGTTGTCTACCAATCTTTTTTATGATACATCTATGAGACGCCAAACACGTGTCGGCCACACAGCCCGTCATCAAGGTTGAGACCTGCAGTATGTCCATTAGACACGTTCAACTGTTAATGGACACCCAATGAATTCTGGTTGTGACAAACATGCAGAGGCATAGTCAGACAAAGAATGATCCGGAGCATCAGTATGGAGCATCAGTATTCATTCAGACACCAATGAGCGCAGCAGGAGTGCAGGCGGCCAGGTGCACAGCGAGGGGAACGTTGAACCTGAGGGGCCTCGCCCACGGCCTAGGGGCCTCGTCTCCAGTCCAGGAGATGGTAAATTACTCATTAGTGTGTGAGTCACGGGAAGGTGATGGGAGAGAGTGCCGCGAGGTTGGCTCTGACCGAGGCGGGAGGCTGGCTCTCCCACTGAGAGGGCAGCGTTGAGAGGAGCGATGCCCATCAAGAGAGAACCCTTGCTGGGGTGAGAGAGAGCCAGACTAGCCTGGGTAAATTAACCTCCAGAGCAAGCCGAAGTCGGAGTCATCGCTGAATAATTTTTATAGACACTGACTGAGTGACGAGGCACAATCTGTCGCTTTGTGGAGTGAGGGATCTGGCATTATGCGGGTCAGTGGATGGTGAAAGCTAAGAAGGCATACCAACTGAAATATTCTCTTCCCTTGGTTTCATGTCACTTCGTTTCGGGAAATGATTTCTATCTAAGGGTCAAGTCTTGAATGTAAAAGTTTTAGAGGCGTAAAGACCCTAAACAGTGACGTTTTGTGTGGGAACTTGGAAGTAGCTGCATTAACGGCATCTCATTGTTCCTGCTAAAAACAATGGCTCGCAATTTCAGAGAGTTTCGGAGAATACAAAAAAAAAGAGTGGCAAAGAAACCCAAGCACCCCCTAAAGCCCAGATCACAGTCACTGTAGACAGGAACACAACATAAATCATCTCTTGAAAAGCTGCTCCCTGCGGAAAATAAAATTGAATTTGTCAGTGAGTGCAGTCAGCAGACTTCATAGTCCACAATGGGAAGCCGGCCAGACAGGCCTTCTCCCCCCTCTCTCCAAGCAGGCCCTGGCCCAGCTTTTTGATGTGCCTGTCAGTGGGGTTATGACATACTCCATCCCCTCTCCTTTGAATTTTTCATGCGATTAAACCGCCGGTTAATGTAATAATCCAGCAAAGATACAGAATGCAATGCCCCAATCAATGCCAATAGAATATATACTCTTCCTTCTATTATACGAGTGTCGTAACACAACACAGACCTCATCAAGGCTCCTCCATTTTCTCCTGAACTTCTGATCTGGTGAACCTACCACTCGATCAAAAAGTCTTTCAAAAGGGGGAATGTGCCAATGCCGATTCCCGGGCGCTGCTCGCCGCAGCTGCTGTCAGAGAGGCACAAAGCATGGATGAGTGGGAAAGGCGGTGGAATGAATCAGGGAAGGTTTGTGTGAATCACTGAGGGTCACTGGGCGTTAAAACGTGCCATTAACCGCTGCCTCTGCCTCTTTCTGGAGATGGAGGGAGGAAAAAGTGGAGAGGAGAGGAGGGGATGGATGGATGCTTGCAACCATTTGATGCTCAGCTGTACAGACTCAGCAGAGGTATGCTCTGTGGGGAACACTTTTACACACTGACGGGAAAATGAGGGGTTGCCATCGTCTTTGTCACTCTCATCAACCATGAAAGCAGGCAGTAATATCCTTGATGCATAATTAAACCATGCTGGTGAGCCACCACCCGTCAACACGTTTGGCTATCATTCATCCGTCAGCTGATGAATAGTGGACCTAAAGTAGTGACGGGAGTTTTTCCTGACCGCGTGGTGACCTGACAAGGGAAAAGTCTGGGTCCTTGACATGAGGGTTTGTGTTGGACGAATTGCCCATTTGCCAATGGATTCTACAGTTCTATGTTGAACTCTGGATACACTTCTGTCTGGAATTTCTTTTCACCTTGTCTATTAAAAAGCCTCTCTCATTGTGGAAGTCTAAGTACTTCCTGTACAATTGTACTTTACATCAAATACAATTCCTCCAACCCAGTGTTTTAGAGAAAGTGCCAATCATCTTTACAATACAATGTAAAATAGTTACTGTACGTCAGCTGAATAAGAAGCATTGGCGGTCACGGTGTTACGCTAGTTAATTAACGGGGGGGAAACAATTTTACAAACGTTCCCTATTATATACACCTTATTTGTCTCTGCAGACAATGCAGGAGGGACGTGTGAGAAACACTGGTCATCTAAATATGGTTCTTTCATCCAGCTTAACGGTACAAATGGACCTCATTGTCTTCAGAGAAATTCGATTTTCTGCCACGCTGCCGGCACACGCCACTCCCCTCCTGGGTCTGTCGGCACCATGCTGCCCCTTATCAACAGCACTCAGGGTGTGGAATTGGGTTCTGGCGCATAGCAAAACCACGAGGGAACAGAGGGGGGAGAGGGGGAGAGGAGGGAGAGAGAAAGAGAAGCAGGCCAACAGTATAATCCTCTTGAGGACCCTCTCCTCCTCTCTCCTCCCCTCCTCATCCCTCTCTCCACTCCTCTCCCCCGCCCAGGCACCAGCCACCGACACACACACACACGCACCGTGAGCATTAGTCGCCAGCCACTAAACCCAGTGATGGATCTCCCAGTGGGGACGTGTTTCATACGCTCTAATTTGCACCGTTATCTTGTGCTGAGAGCCTGTACCCAAATGGAGCCGTTTTCATCACCTGGATGAGATAGAGATAGTAGAGGTGTGTGCGTTGGGATCCTTGTGCCGGGACCCTGTCCAACGTTTCTGCCACTACCTCCCCCTAGCAAGCAATGTTCTCCTCTCTTGTGGCTTTGAGTCAGTGACTCTTTATCACCGAGTGAATTCTTGTGTGTCTGTGCGTCTGCGTGTGTGTCTGCGTGCGTGTTTGTCTTTCCATTTATCCATATGTGTGTTTACACTGCTCCCTTCTATTTGCTTATAGGAAATGATCGACATGAACAAAGTGTATCTCTGTCTAGGGCCTCCCGAGTTGTGCAGCGGTTTAAGGCACTGCATCGCAGGTCTCACTACAGCCCCAGGTTTGATCCCAGGCTGGGTCACAGCCGGCCGTAACCGGGTGACCTATGAGGCAGCGCACAATTGGCTCAGCGTCGTCCGGGTTAGGGGAGGGTTTGGCCGGCCGGGATATCCTTGTCCCATCGTGCTCTAGCGACTCCTTGTGGCAGGTGGTGTGCCTGCAAGCTGACTTTGGTCACCAGCTGGACGGTATTTCCTCCAACACATTGGTGTGGCTGACTTCCGGGTTAAGCGAGCAGTGTGTCAGGATGCAGTTTTCATTCTATAAACATACATTGTCATTAATTTCCAAGTAATCACTGTGCTTTTGTAATTCAGCATTCGGGCCTGTGATAACCACAGACATTTAGACAGGCTTGTCAGCTGACCAAATTCAGTAGTACACGTGGAGGTGTGAGATCACAGCAGGGTGTTAGGTACAGTTGCAGCCTGGGGTGGCGTTCATAGTTAGCTCTGTGCCCTCCGTGCCCTCAGAGTGGTGGAACTGTTGACAGACGGGGGAGCAGCAGGTTGCAGACTACATCCCAGGCCGTGAGATAGTTATGAAATTGTAGGCCACTACAAACGCCATGCAACCTACAGCTACAAATGAACTTCTTTGGCGTAGATTCATTCTAGTAATATTGATTGAGGTGGAGATTAATACATTGAACATTTAAACTACTCGAGATTGTGTACTTTCACTTGAATGATCTGTTTTATCCTTTGATCTGTGTATTACAGTTTTTTTGAATTGCTTACACACTAAAATTAAAAGTAGTACACTATTAGCAAAACCTTACACTCAAGAAGCAAAACATCAGCCCATATTTGCACAACTATAAGCACATTGTCAACCTCACACTTGTTGCAAAACTCTACACACAGTGATTTGCAAAACACTAAACACACTTAACATACATTACACACAAAAATCTATCATGAAGTCACGTCCTTGCAATACCAAAGCACTGACTGTCAAATTACCACACCGTCCAACCAATTGGTTCAACACAGTCATCAAGTGTGCAAACACTCGTTTGCTTAATTGTAGACACACCAATCAGGTGTATAAGCACTATAAAAAGCAGCAGGTGAGTTCATCGGTCTTCAAGCACAATGCAAAGAGTCAGAGAAAGAGTAAGACGAGGAGGAGGAAGACAAGAAGTTGCTCAAAGAGGACCGAATCTGACAAATGAGATCCGCGCAACACTGGTTGACCACGTTGTCAACCACGGCCTGACGCTGAGGGAGGCTGGACTGCGAGTACAGACAAATCTAAGCCGATATACAGTGGCAAGTGTGATGAGAACATTTCGACTAGAAAATAGGTATTGTAAAAATATCATCATATCAAAAACATCTGCACGGTTTCAGTAACTGCTTACAGTACTGTATTCTATGCACTATCAGTTCTTCTGTTACCTTTTCCTGTGAAATTACTGTACTATTGTATACTGTTTTTTTTTTCTACATAGGATTGAGGGTCAGGGACGACAAGGGGGAAGGCCTCCTATGTTCACAGAACAGCAAGAGAGGGAGATAGTAAACATGGTTTTGGCCAACAATGCTATAACACTCAAGCAGCTCCAAGCTAACATTGTCAATAACCACGCCATTTTCAACGATATCCATCAGGTCTCAACATCAACACTGGCACGCATTCAAAAAAAAAAAAAGCATATTCAAATGAAGCAAATTTATCGAGTGCCTTTCGAGCGCAATTCCGAAAGGGTGAAACGACTGCGGCATGATTATGCAGAGGTATGTATTCACTTTAGCAGTGTGATCTTGCATACTGTCTCATAATCTTTTACTGTACTGTAATATGTATACTAGATCTACACTGAACTACACAATTTTGCCTGACACTGTTTTTCAGAGAGTTTTACGAATGGATGGAGAGGAGATCCAGCATGAGTTCATTTACGTAGATGAGGCTGGGTTCAACCTGTCAAGAACACGAAGGAGGGGAAGAAACATCATTGGCCACAGGGCTATAGTCAATGTCCCAAGGCAACGTGGGGGTAATATAACACTCTGTGCAGCCATTACACAGAATGGGGTCCTCCACCGCCATGCCCATATGGGCCCTTACAACACAGCACTCATACTTACATTCTTGGACCAATTGCACAACATAACAGCAGCAAATCAAATCGATCATATGCAATACATTGTTGTCTGGGACAATGTGTCTTTCCACCGCTCTGCTCTGGTTCAGAACTGGTTTCAGCAACATCCACATTTCACCGTCCTATATCTTCCACCATACTCTCCATTCCTCAACCCTATAGAAGAGTTTTTCTCGGCATGGCGGTGGAAGGTATATGATCTCCGTCTCCAGGCTGAGGTACCCCTCATCCAAGCCATGGAGGAGGCCTGTGACCAGATGGAGGTAGCAGCAATGCAAGGATGGATTCGTCATTCAAGACGTTTCTTTCCAAGGTGTCTTGCTAATGACAACATTGCCTGCGATGTTGATGAAATTCTCTGGCCAGATCCAGCTAGGCGAAGAGACAATGTCTAGTTATTATTATTATTTTTTTAACTTACAAACGTAAAGTGACGTTTGGTTACAGTATTATGAATCTCCATGTCAACATTTTGGGCGTGTTGAGAAATAAATGAGTTTCTTCAGTCTGCAACATTGGTCTTGTGTAGTGTTTGGTGAATGTACAATATATTTGTACTTTGTTGATAGTAGCCTACTCTAATCATAGGGAAGTAGAAGTGCTAAAAGTGTTTTAGGTTTATCACAGCAGAGTGTAACTCGTGCAAACAGAGTATAGTAATGTGAAACGTGTGTGTTTCATATGGTAATAAAGTGTGGTTTTTAAAAAGAAGTGTATAGTTTTTACAAGAGTGTTTAATTTTGCAAAGGATCTGTAGTGTTTTGCTAATTGGGTGTGTGGTTGTGGTAATTGTGTGTAGTGTTTTGAAAACACGGGCCCTGTTTTGAAAATCGTGCTTAAGCAATCAAAAAAAACTGTAACGGAATAATAATCCGCCCAGTAAGTAGGCTAGTTGTTACGGACGTGATACAGCCTGAACTGAACTAGACCACCGGGAGGAAATAGATCCTGCCTGGTAATGATTTTTAGCAGTGGGACGCATGGATCTCCATGTACTGACAGAGAGACACCATGGAGCTTCTCATTCAGACTAGGGCAGCATGTATCATAAGGAGTATTGTGAAGGACGTGTTGTGTGGATAGGTGAGAGAGGGAGGTGCTAGTAGCGTTGTTGGCCGTGTTCCATTCTATTGAACGGGATGGACTCGGCGGGATTCTACTACGGACGCGTGTAAGAGAGATCGAGCTGGGCTAGCGACCTGTGATATCCTCTCACATTCTGTGTGTGTGTGTGTGTGTGTGTGTGTGTGTGTGTGTGTGTGTGTGTGTGTGTGTGTGTGTGTGTGTGTGTGTGTGTGTGTGTGTGTGTGTGTGTGTGTGTGTGTGTGTGTGTGTGTGTGTGTGTGTGTGTATTTCTTGTGTGCATGTATGGAGTCCTGCTCCATATAGAACATACTACATTGAAATGGCCACTACCATTTATTTCCCAGTAAAACACCATTACAAGACACATCTATTGAGTCCACTGGGACTGAATGTATTAAAGGGGCATATTTCATTATAATAAGCTCATCTCCTCATCACAGTCAACCACCCTTTTGATTACGGGCTGTAACATATGGGTGTCTTTTTAAAGATAGCGAGCCCCAGAGCATCACAGTGACTGAGGACCATAGCGGTCTCATTGTGTGTGTATCAAATGGCACCGTATTCCCTATGGGCCCTGGTCAATACCAGTGCACTACATAGAGAGTAGGGATGCCATTTAGGACGTGGTCTCTTTTGATAAACGGAGGGTTTCACAAGGGGAGAAGGAGTCACCGGGATGTTTTTATTCGTATCGTCCATTAGAAACTCGAAATGAACGGCGGGCCAGGACCGGAGACCTCGTGGATATGAACGGTAATGAAAACACAAATCTCTCAACTAATCAATGCAGTCTGTGAGGCCCGGAGAGGAGGAGAGAGAGGGTGAGAGAGAGGGAGAGCGAGAGAGCGAATGCAAAAGAGAGAAAAGGAGAGAAGCAGAAAGTAGCATAAGTGCATTCTGATTTATCCGTTAGCTGTGGCCATATTTTCCCACTGCTTTAAATGATAGCGGAAAAGCTAACCCTTACCCCGGGTTAAGCATGGTGTGTATTCGGAGGGAACGGTATGAGCGCTATGGCACACAACGCTCCCACTGTCTTATAGATGAGACTTAAACATCACCAATCATATCATTTGTATTCAGCTTGTGAGCGCGGATCTGTCAGAGAGAGAGAGTCTGACCTGGTGAAATTTAGTGGTAAAATCTCAGGGTCGTCTGAGGAGCTGGAAGACCAGTCCTGTGTTTCGCCGGATTAAAGGGACAGTGCTGTATTTGAAACATTATTTCAATGTTTAAAAGTTACAGTTGTGATGTGGGTAGATCAATTGTCAATTGTGCTCTTAACTAGAGCCCTTTTTCCTCCCTGGAAAGACTGGATTTCAAAGATTGAAGTGAACCGTAGGGCCCCCGCTCTATCTTGTCATCTAGGGAGAGAGTAACAGATAAAAGGTATGAACTGAGAGAGAACCCATTGTAATCAATACGAGCGTAATATGTGGCGGCCACTTAAATATTTCAGTGCTCCGTTGGTAAGAGTCGGTTCAGTTTGCAAGAAGAGATGAAGCAATTTAGTTTCACAAGTCTCTCTTTTCATCTTCAGGGGCTCTATGAACCGCGGAGTGAAGTCTTCTTCTCGAACTTTGTCTCCTTCTCCCATTCAACGCAAATACATATTGGATGGTGTTACAATGACAGCAGGCAGCAATAACGAACGCTCATCAAAGTCATCTGATGTGGCGATGTGACGGCCAAGTTATTTATGGAGGCTGTGTTTCTCCTCACCCCTCAGATCCCGATTCACAACCAGCATGAAGACTAAGATCATGTATCGTCATCTGAAACGAGTCTTCACACACCGTGCTGTGTGGACACGTGTTTGTTAGTTTGAAGTCTTGGTTTGAACTTTTCTGTGGACTATTTTGGGGACTAAATCCGGTCATTTGAGTAAAAACATGCACGTAGGGGTTTAACCAAACCTGTCATACGGCAAGACATAATGATGTAATATATGACTGAAACAACAGAGTGCGTCATCACCCATGAAATGGTGACATTAGGTACTTTAGAGATGACTTGATCAATAGTGTTAGGCTAAAATTGAAATGGAACAAAAAGTATGATTGGACTCCATTTCACGTCCATGTAAGAGGGGACAGCACTTATCATGTCAGAGGGGCATTATTAACTGTCTTTCACATTGAACATTCGTTTTTTGTTGTTGTTATTAGCCAAATGGAAAATGTCGGATTAAGAATCTGGTAAGAGGAGTGTTCCATTAGCCACTCCGTAATGCGTTTATTAAAGTTCGTTGCTGCAGCACACTTCGGTAGAGGACTGCATTTTAACATCTGAGAAGCTAATGTGTTAATGCTAATGGGAAATATTTTTCTACCGAAATGTCTTTACAGGAGCTGGTTTACATTTCTGTTTCACATTGAGAAAGATATTATCTGACAGTTGGTAAGACGCTGGGATTTCACTGACAATGTTCAGAAAGAATAGCTCAGGGCCGCAGAACATGCATCTGAATCTCCTTCGTATTGCCACCTACCTCTCCATAACACACGCAACAAATAACACAAATTACTTTTTTCATAACTAGCTAACGTTAAAAGAAAACACTGTCACTGCCTTTTCAAAACTAATGTCTTGACATGTGCAGACGTCAGTAGCAGAGGTCAGACAACCAGGGAATAGATGGATAGATGGATCGGAGAATAGAAACCTTGCAAAGAAATCCAACTGGTCGGGGACAAGCCTTAACAAGTTGGCCTGAGGGAGGATGACAGATGTCAGAAGAATTATGGGAAACCTGGACATGTCAACCACCCAGACATGTTCTGCTCTGAGAGTGGTTGTGGGTGAGTGCCTTCCAGTCCCTTACAGAGGAATGACCCCAATTGGCTCCAGAAAGGCCCCAGACAGTCAGCCCAGACAGGCTCTCGTGTGGGATCTCCACTGTCAAACACCAAACTCTTTTCTGACAACAAGCTCTGGTCGTGATGGCCAGGACCCCAGATCCATCCCAGAGCATCTGGTCTCATTCTCTCTATCTTTCTCTCCTTCGCTCCCTCTTTCCTTTCTTCTGCCCGCTGTCTGCTCCGTTAGGGACTTGTTCACATTGAACTGAAGGGAGCATTTGAAGTGCAACCACAAAATGTCCGTTCCTTAAGAATGAACAGTACTTCATCAAGCATGAAGTCAAACGAGCTTAGCAAAAGAGCCAAGTTACGTCAAATTAAATACTATTTGTCACATGCTACGTAAACAACAGGTGTAGACTAACAGTCAAATGCATACTGACGGGTACATTTCCAACAATGCCGACTTAAAGATAAAGATAAAACATATAAAATAATAATAGAAACAGCGACACGAGGAATAAATACACAGTGAATAACAAATAACTATAACGACAAAAAATAACATCACTTTCGCCTGAAGTGTTTGAGGAAGCTTCTGAGGATCGAGTTGCAGGACAGAATTCCAGACCCTGGAGTCCTCGGCCGTGCCGAAATGATGCGCATTCCCACGCTGCTTATGAATGCACAGCTCAGATGGGCGGGCCATGTGACCGGGATGCCTGCTACCTGTCTCCCTAAGCAGATCTTCCTGGGAGAGCTGACGAATGGGAAGGTGGCACAAGGTGGGCCGAAGAAACACTTTAAAGACACACTGAAGGCCTCCCCTCGAGAGGTTTAACATCCTTCTAAGGTCATTGGAATGCCTTACTCAGGATCGTACCACCTGGCAGAATCTGGGATGGCGCTATACCACCTCTGAAACCAGCGGGACCATTAATGCCATGGTGAATAGACAACAGCGAAAGAACAGTTTCAGCAAAGCCGTACAGGAGACTGCTACCAAGATATCATGTCCAGTTGGCTAAAGAGTCTTCCCGGGATTGGTCTCATCAGCCATCTGCGCACTAACCGTACCTCAGACTCATCCCAATGAATCACTTCATGGTCATCATCAACCTAGGATGGACAAACAAGAGTGTGTGTGTGTGTGTGTGTGTGTGTGTGTGTGTGTGTGTGTGTGTGTGTGTGTGTGTGTGTGTGTGTGTGTGTGTGTGTGTGTGTGTGTGTGTGTGTGTGTGTGTGTGTGTGTGTGTGTGTGTGTGTGTGTGTGTGTGTGTGTGTGTGTGTGTGTGTTGGGGTGTCACTGTAAGTACGGGTGAGTGTGTGGGTAGAGTCCAGTGTGTGCATAGAGTCAGTGCAAAAGATTGAGATAACTGTTGTAAGTTAATTGACTCAACGTGAACTTGTTTGGGGCATTTCAGGGCAAAAAGCACCTCTCTGCACAGTTTGCATTCTGAACATGAGGCGGGCAGGGGGCCCTTTGCAGCCTCTCTGAAATTAATGAGTAATTAATTCCGCTGGGATTTTTAATTCTACCAGGCCACGATTAATCCCATCAGTAAACAAAGCAGAGGTCATCTTGTTTTGGAGAACTCCAATTAGAGTGTAATCAGCGCTAATCAGACAAGCTGCTCACCAGCATCTTTGTGCTTTTCAACAGTAAAGAGCTCTCTGGCGAATTTCCTGCCCTCCAGACTCTGTGACCGACCAACACTGTGATCCTGTGTTGAGGAAGTGGGAGGGAGATGAAGGGCTAATTAGAGACACTTTTCATTAGCATTAGATAGTGTGTGTGTGTGTGTGTGTGTGTGTGTGTGTGTGTGTGTGTGTGTGTGTGTGTGTGTGTGTGTGTGTGTGTGTGTGTGTGTGTGTGTGTGTGTGTGTGTGTGTGTGCACGTGTGCGTGTGCACGTGTGCGTGTGTGTGTGCATACTGTATGTGCGTGTGTATGTGTGACAGCAGCTTAGAAGATCTATTCTGTGTGACCTCGAGTGTGTAGTTTCAGACACACTTGTGCTTTTATGTTTCTGTTCATAGCCATGGCTGTTTGCTGTTTGTCTCCAGCTCACCAGAGGGCATAGTGCTACCGATGGAAAGTCCAGACTTGCTGTTTGGTCCAAATGCCCAACCTGATATCACACTACATTTGCAAGGGAGAGATGAGGGGCAGCTTGCTGGCTAGCTACTGCAGAGCAGTAAATAAAGGTACTCTTTTTTTATCATAGTTTTTAAAATCTTTTTCCACTTTATAAAAATCATCCCTGAACCCAGCTGAATTCCTCCTAGTCTAATTGTTGCTAAAAGCTTAGATTATCTAGTATCCTCTATAGGTACTACACATTTAATTCATTTAGCAGACGCTCTTATCCAGAGCAGTTAGGGTTAAGTGCCTTGCCCAAGGGCACTCAACCATATGTTTCACCTAGCCAGCGTGGGATTCGAACCAGCAACCTTTCGCTTACTTTGCCCAACGCTCTTAACTGCTATTCTACCTGCCGCCCTGTACACCTCTTATTGGTCCATCTTTACCTCCTTCTCTGTCATTTTAGCCGTCGAAACCCAAGGCACATCTTTAGAGTTGCCTGTGACACCAGGTCACCATTCGCTCCGACAGGCGCCCACAGCACTGTGATTGGCTTGAGCGGGAGCCCCCTAATCAAGTAACTGTGGCCATCATGGACACACACCAAGTGCTGCAGCGACCCTCCTGCCATGTCAAATGGCACAGTTTGATACCATGAAAACGGATAGATAAGAAGAAATGGGTGTGTTCATTGCTGGTCACCGAATAGCCTCTTCCCTCCCACTGCCTAGGTGTACGCTTGAACGACAGATTATTGGCACATTTGGGTAACCCGGTAGCTTTCGAAGGCCCTCAGAAGTTTAGCCAATCCTCATGTCTGAATCTGTCAGTCTTCAGATGACAATTACGTTGAGGTCAAATAACTCGTGAATATGTTGGGCTCCTAATGGCTTCAGGTACAGTCCTCTTAATAGTTTCTTAGCTGTCTTTCAGCACAGTAGTTTGTAGTCGTTGCATGCTATTGTTATTTTTGTTAACATGCCGCTTGTAGTAATTTGTTCTAGTCAATGTTCATCTGTTGCCATTGACAAGACCAGATTGGTTTTTGTTTATTTATTAATTGATCGCTAGTCTTAATGAAGACAAAGTTGTTGATTGATTATTTGTCTTAATGCAGACAAAAGGATAGCAATGCATGTGAACACCATAGGACACACACAGTCCATGCGATTGGCCGACATAATGGGTTAAATTCTACCATTGTTTCAAGCTCAGCTTTATAGATGTGCAGCACTTCACATTTTGCAATTTCACTATGGCGTTCCTTCTCGTTTGGGTCGTTTATCATTGTTTTACAGTTGCTTTTAAGATGGTGATTATGGAGGGAAAAAAACATTATTTGCTGACAATCAACTCCTTCTCCTTTTTTTCTGTGGTGCAAAATATGTTGCGTAGAAAAGTTTTCCTTTATTCGGTTTTTCCTTTTCTTTTTTTGTTCGCCTCCTTTAAATGACGTGCCGCAGAAAACCGATGCCCCTATTGCCCAAAAGATTTATTAAAAAGGAATGTTGTTACCTCCTCTTGGCTAACAATGTTTCCCATTAGCATCAAGATCATCTCTTTGGAGTAAATGCTACTGTAGAATTTGAATTCCAGTCCATGGGGGAAAGTCTAGTACGAGGAGGTAAGAAAGGAAGTCTTTCTATCCCTTCTTAATTAAAACATGATTTACGGTTAGTCTGTGCAGTGAAGTTACCTTTGATGGTGCTTTTGTCAATTAAAAGGGAATCCTATGTCAGATTACGGCGTGGCAGGTTACTCTCAAGGACGTAGAATGTTCAACTGGGGGAAGTGACGGGCGGGGGAAGTAAAAACACAAGATCAGACCAGCCAATGAGAGGATGGTTCATGCCTATGTATTCAACCAGCATGAAGCCTGTCTCCTATCCTCACAGTATAGCCTACCCAGACGCATACAGGCATAGACGTTAGCCTGGTCCTGTTCCAGCTGTCAGACCCACCTCTGGGTGTACCTGCATGTAACAGGCATGTTGCTAGCTGCTTTATGTAGTTGCTGTGTGTCCACCATCACGCCACGCACCATTAGAGCTGCTCGACGGGACACCAATACGGGATTTACACACGTGAAAAACACTACACTGACTGAAAGAGAAGGACGCAGTGAATATTTAGCAATGGGAGTGCTTTTAGATACAACAGCGGCGGAGTGGAGGGCCTGGGTGTTTTAAGTGCCCGACCCTAATGAGAGTGATGCGCGACGCTACCGTACGATTCTACCCCCAGGATCCAGGAATATTCACGGCATTGTTGTGCTAAATGGAATACCAGAGTATTGTTGGAGTAATGGGAGCGGTGAAACCTTTCAGCTATTTAAAATTCAGAACAAAAGGCATTCAGTTTTCGGAGACCACCATTGTGATATGCAGCACGCTGTTTGGATGTCTAGTTTTGGGTGCCTGGCGTAACCTAGATATATTGTTCATATCAGTAATGGATAGGTGAAATTAATTCCTTGTTTGCCCTGTCTCTACATTTATTGTCATTTTGGGTTGTAGTTGGTAAGAGAGAAGAAAAATAACTATAAAAGCTGTTTGATATTCAATATAGCTAATTCCACTTTTGGCCCAGGAAACCATCCCGCCATGATTCAGCTTGACAGCCTAACAGCAAAGTAGATCTGAATGGAATGGTAACTTATAAAGTCCCCTCTAACGTTAGTCACCTTGCACCTCGGATTTTTCATCATGCAGCCTCGTCGCAGCCCATGACATTTCCTGGTGCAAATGACCTTCCCCTTCTTCTCTCTGAGATGGCGTACGAAGTAGATGGAAATGAAAATCGTCAAGATGAAATGGATCAATTTTTAGATCCTCTGTTTGACGGAGGCGGCGACGGGTGCAGTAGGTGGAAAAGAAGAGAGAGAGAGAGAGAGAGAGAGAGAGAGAGAGAGAGAGAGAGAGAGAGAGAGAGAGAGAGAGAGAGAGAGAGAGAGAGAGAGAGAGAGAGAGAGAGAGAGAGAGAGAGAGAGAGAGAGAGAGAGAGAGAGAGAGAGAGAGAGAGAGAGAGAGAGAGAGAGAGAGAGAGAGAGAGAGAGAGAGAGAGAGAGAGAGAGAGAGAGAGAGACAGAGAGAGAGAGACAGAGAGAGAGAGTTTGAGTTTGAAATAATCTTTATTGGGTCTGGGAGCCCACCACACAATAAATACTCATACAAAACCACAGTTACACATCAATTAAAAACACAACTCCAACTCCTCCTCCACAGTAACTAAACACAACAGCCTCTGAATACCCCATATACTCAAAAACAGATCAATATTGTTGACAAGTTTATAATAGGCAAACTCAACCCTTAGTCTCGCTGCCACCATTCCCTCCAGCATTCCCACCACATCCACAGACCCTTGTCCCCGAATACTGTTCTTTCGGGTCTTCCATATCGCTAATTTTGCTGCCCCTAACACAAAATTAAGCAACACAACGACACCCTTTTGACTGAACCTGTACTTTGGCCCAAATATATACAGTTGGGAAGAGAAAACCTCTCCCAACGTTGAGAACCAGTCAGTGATCAGGTCAATCATCCCGACCAACCTGGGACACAGTAAAAACAGGTGTGCCAGAGTTTCAGACTCTGCACAGAATGGACACCCCTCCCCAACAGTAGGGTCCAGGTGTACCAGATGCATGTTGGTGGCTATAGCTCCATGTATGATCCTCCATTGGAGGTCAGCTGTCCTCTTATCAATCGGCAGTTTGTATAATGATCGCCAACAGCCTTTTGGGGAAGCACCTGGACCAAGCACACCCGCCCACCTCGTCGATTTTACCCCTTCCAGGGAAGAGGCATGGGACACCTTTACACATATTCTGTACATGGCCTTCTTTCCCACCTCCTTGAAATCCCCCAGCTCCGGGGTATCGAAGGAAAGCAGCATCCCCACGTCCTCCTCAAATGCCCCCACCGCAGCACTAACAATCAGTGCAGGGAACACATAATCCAGACCCTCCTTCCACCGATCAGAATTGGAAATGTCAGTCACATACTGACGATGAAGAACTGGCAAGGAGTCACAGACCTCAGCGACGACCTTCCTCAGTAGGCGAGATGATCGGATCCCCGCTCTTTCTCCCAGCTCCTCCAACGATCTGCTCCTGCTCTGCATCAGATGACCCAGCTTGGTGCACCCGACACCTAACAGGCATGAACGCAGGCTGGCTGAACCCAGAGCACTGGACTGGATGGCAGTGTTATAAAAAAGAGGCTCTTCAAAAAGCCACATCCCTGGTAGCGTGCCGGCCTTACGGGACTTGACCAGAATCCTCCAAGCCTGCATAACAGACTCATAGAATGGAGTCAGGCCATTCAACTCACCCCCCTCCAGCTTTAAGAGGAAAAGGTGCTTGTCTAAGCCCAAACAGCCTGCTCTCCTCATCAGTGCGTAGGCTGTGTCGACCCAGCTAGAACCGTCACTGTACAACAGTCTCTGGGCTGCTTGAAGCCGGAAAGCCATGATCCTAGAGGAAATGTCCACCAGGCCTTGCCCCCCCTCGTGCAGTGGCAGGTACAAAGCTGCAGCTTTGATCCAGTGTTGTCCAGACCAGAAGAAATTGACAAGGGTCCTCTGAAGCTCTTGTATCAGACCCTTTGGTGGCTGCAAAATAAAATTAGTCTGTGCCACAGGGTAGAGGCAGCAAGATTATTAATTACCAGTACCCTTCCCCTATAAGACAACTGGGGTAGCACCCATTTCCATCTTGACAGTCTGGCACACACTTTCTCCACTACACCCTCCCAGTTCTTTTTCTGAAAGACATCAGAGCCTAGAAAAACACCCAATGTCTTCATCCCATCTCTGCCCCACTGAAGCCCCCCTGGTAACCGTGGAGCGGACCCTATCTGAAGCTGACCTGCCCACAGCGCTTCACTCTTTCCCCAATTGACTCTAGCTGAGGAGGCACCCTCATACACCATTAAAGCGTCTGAGAGAACCTTAACATCCTCAGCCCCTGTAATAAAAACTGTCACATCATCTGCATACGCAGACAGTGCTATCGTGGGACCCTTCATTACACCTGGCACAGAGAAACCAGTAAGCTTCGCTCTTAAAAAACAAAGCATTGGTTCAATCGCCAGACTATATAACTGCCCTGAAATTGGGCATCCCTGCCTGATACCCCTTTGGACAGGGATGGGGCAACTCAAACCACCCCCCACCTTCACCATACACGAGGCCCCAGCATACAGTAAATTCATCCAAGACAAAAAAACATCCCCAAACCCAAAGGCTTTCATCGTTTTGAACAAATACTGGTGGTCCACTCGGTCAAAAGCCTTCTCCTGATCCAAATAAAGTAAACCCACATTTACATCAGACAGTTTACAAATGTCTAGAACATCTCTTATCAGAAACAAGTTGTCAACAATTGAGCGATCAGGTACACAGTAGGACTGGTCCTTGTGGACCAACAATCCCAGATACTCTTTCAACCTGTTTGAAAGACATTTTGAAACTATTTTATATTCTGCACACAGCAAAGCAACAGGTCTCCAATTTTTTATGAGAGCCAAATCCCCCTTTTTTGGCAACAGTGAAAGCACCGCACGTTGACAGGATACAGGAAGAGAACCCTCATGAAAAGATTCACACACCACTTCATAAAAATCCTCCCCAATAGACCCCCAAAAGTGCTTATAGAACTCAGATGGTAAACCATCAATGCCAGGGGCTCGGCCTGTTGAGAGCTGCATAACTGCTGTGGACAGCTCTTGCAGTGTAATGTCAGAGTCCAATGCGACTCTCTGTTCAGGTCCCAATTTAGGAAGACCATGTAACAACTGTTCAGTACACAGAGAGTCACAATCCTCCGCCTTATAGAGGGCAGAGTAGAAATCCACGGCATGTTGACGCATTTCACTGTCATCCGTGGTCACCTTCCCATCAGGGAGACGAAGGCAGACCATCTGTTTACGTTGTAATTTCGACTGTCCAAGGTTAAAAAAAAAGGCACTAGGAGCATCCATATCCTTGAGGGAAGCGAAACGAGACCTAATCAAGGCACCTTTCACTCTTTCATGCAGAAACGACCTCAGTTCATGTCTCTTGTCCTGTAAGTTCATTACTAGTCCAGGGTCATTCTGAGTGAGCAGCTTCAATTCAATTGATTTGATGTCCTGTTCAAGGGCATTGATAGTCTCTTTAACTTCAATTTGAGACAAAGCAGTATACTGTTGACAAAATACTCGTATTTGGGCCTTCCCAACATCCCACCATTGTCTCAAGGACTCAAAATTCCCTTTTGTAACCCTCCATTTTTCCCAAAACAACAAAAACCTTTCACAAAACTTGACATCATGTAACAATTTAACATTAAAATACCAGTAAGGTGATGACCTTCGTGGACAGGACAAGTGAATATCAACAGTAATAATATGATGATCAGAGAAACCCACAGGAGTAATGGCACACCTTCCAACCCTACTACAGTATTGATCAGATACGTACAACCTATCTAACCTTGCTGCACTGACACGACCTTCATTCACTTTCAACCATTTGCATTCCTTACTCTCCACACATCAGAAAGCTCTAACTCAGTTAATAGACCAGACAGGAAAGTGGCTGACCGCAGGTGAGGTTCTTCAGCGGTGCGATCAACAGTAAAATCCACAGTACAGTTCCAGTCCCCCCCTAAAACCATACACCCCTCTTGGTCACACTGTCTTAAGGTTTCTTTTATTTGATCAAACACAACAAGACGCTCGGTACCCTCATTAGGAGCATAAACATTAAAAAAAAAAAAAAAAAAACCATAACATCCACCTTGACCAATAAAACCCGACCCTTAACAATCTCTGTTGTAGATATCACAGTCACCCCTAAACCTGAGGAAAACAAGATGGCCACCCCAGCACTGAAATTAGTACCATGACTGAGTATATGCTGCCCCTCCCACCACATACCCCAGTCAACCTCATTTTCCTCATCACTATGCGTCTCCTGTAGGAAAACTACATTAAGCCTTTTCTGTTTTATTACTTCTAATACCCAAGCCCTCTTATTTCTGTCCCTTCCCCCATTAATATTGAGAGAGCCTACCCTAAGTACCTCCATGTAGAAAAGAGAAAGGAAAAGCAGAAGATACCACAGAGAAACCAAAGAGAAAAAAGACACCCTATGAAGCATGATCATCATCATTATTTAAATCTTTTCTTATTAACCTGACCACGTTTCCCACCACCTTTTGCTGCTGTAACAGCAGTAACAAATTTCCTCAAGCGAAACCGCTTCTTCTCACTCAACTGGTCTAACCCCACCGTCTTCTGTAACATCACAGCTGACCTCACAAACTTATCAACATCAAAATATTCTGCCAATTTTACAGATTTCCCAAAAGTCTGATCCAGAAACCCATTTACCTCCTCTAGATCATAAATTGAGTCCTCACCAGCTGCTGTCATATCAGAAGAGATATCCATATCCTTCTCCTGATCCTCCTCAGCTGAGGCCACAGACCACTGACTCCCCTCTACCACATCCCTTTCAACACTCCCCACTTGCACCCCATCACTCGTACCAGGCATCTCCTCCACTACCTGGGAGACTAGCCCCACCTGAACCCCATTACCTGTGGTGGGCATCTCCTCCACTACATGAGAGCCCAGCTCCACATGAACCCCCTCCTGTACCCCATTACTCGTAGTGGGCATTTCCTCTACTACCTGGGAGCCTAACTCCACATGAAACCCCTCCTGTACTCCATTACTCGTAGTGGGCATCTCCTCCACTCCCTTGGAGTCTAGCTCCACATGAACCCCCTCCTGTACTCCATTACTCGTAGTGGGCATCTCCTCCACTACCTGTGAGATTAGCTCCACATGAACCCCCTCCTGTACTCCATTACTCGTAGTGGGCATCTCCTCCACTACCTTTGAGATTAACTCCATATGAACCCCCTCCTGTGCCCCAGTACTCGTACTGGGCACCTCCTCACCAGTCTGAGGAACTGGCTCTTCAACACGGATAACTTGTTCCTCGGCAACAGGTGCTTGTGGCTGCTCAACCACTGTCAGCCCACCTCTCCCTACATCAGTGGGCCCAGGCGTTACGATGACCACCTGCGCCCCTCCCTCTGCCTTCTCCCTTTTCGGGCAAGCATGTCGCTTATGGCCAACATCCCCACACTCAAAACACCGTTGACTACCCGTACTAGCATACGCCATATACATTCTATTGTCATACTTGACTTTAAACGATATCTCTAAAGTCTGCTCCGGTGAGTCCAAAAACATAAACACCTGTCGCCGAAACGACATAACCTGTTTCAACGCCGGGTGTTTGCAACCCAACGGAACAACCTTAATTGAGCTTGCAAACTTCCCAAAGCGCAATAACTCGCGCTCCAATAGCTCATTT